>NC_091434.1:124172186-124472186 GCF_964237555.1 Oryctolagus cuniculus
AGTAGCTCCTGGCTCCTGGCTTCAGATTGGTGTATCTCTGGCCTTTGCAGCCAATCTGGGACATGAACCACTGGAAGGAAGGCCTCATCCTCTCTCTCTGCCTCTCCTTCTCTCTCTGTTTAACTCTGTCTTTCAAATAAATAAATAAATCATTCAAATAAGTATATGCAACTAATTTCAGAGCACCTGACTATTTTAAAGAAATGCTAATGGACCTAAAAGGAGACACAGACACCAATACAATGGTAATGGGGGAATTCAATACTCCACTTTCAGCAATGGACAGATCAACCTGACAGAAAATCTGCAAGGAAACAACAGAGTTAATCAATGCTATGGACCAAAAGGACCTAATGGATATCTAAAGAACTTTTCATCCTATAGTTGCAGAATACACATTCTGCTCACCAGGGCATGGAACTTTCTGTAGGATTGGCCACATACTAGTCCATAAAGCAAGGCTCAGCAAATTCAAAACAAATGGAAATCATACCATGCATCTTCTCAGACTACAAAGGAATGAAGATGGAAATCAGCAACTCAAGAATCTTTAGAACATTTCCAAACACAAAGAGTATGCACAAGATGCTCCTGAATGAACTGTGAGTCATTGAAAATCAAAAGAGAAATCAAAAAATTTCTGGAAATTAAAAATTACAATACAACATATCAAAACAAATGGGATGCATCAAATGCAGTATTAAGAATATTTTTAGCAATTGGTGCCTTACATCATGAAATTGGAAAGGCATCAAATAAATGAATAATCAGTGTATCTCAAGGACACAGAAAAACAACAGCAAACCAAAACCAAAACTAGTAGGGGGAAGAAATAATTAAAAATAGAGAATAATTATACAAAATTTACACACAAAAACGTTTTTTTGAAAAAAATAAATATTATCCCTCTTAGTATTTTTTTTGTTTATTCTACTTAATACTTTTGGTTGAATACTGTAATCAATACACAATTCTTCTTGAGTGCTGAAACTTAACTGAAAAGAGATTGCTGTTAAATATAAGAGTGGGAATAAGAGAGGGAAGAGATGTGCAATTCGGGACATGCTCAAGCTGACTTACCTCAAACGGTAGAGTTAGAAACATACCAGGGGATTTGAATTCAATCCCATCGAGGTGGCATGTACCAATGCCATCTCACTAGTCCCAGTGATCAATTTCTGTTCACAATTGATCGTAATGATAGGACTAAGAACCAAAGGGATCACATAAACAAGAATAGTGTCTGCAAATACTAGCTGATAGAATAAAAAAGGGAGAGAATGATCCAACATGGGAAGTGAGATACACAACAGACCCATAGAATGGCAAATGTCCTAATAGCACTCTGGCCTCATAATCAGCCCTTAAGGCATGCAGATCTGGCTGAAATGCCCATGAGAGTATTTCAGGCATGGAAAGCCAAGACACTCTGGGGGAAAAAAAAACCTAAATGAAAGATCTCCGCGAGTGAGATCCCAGTGGAAAGAATGGGTCATCAAAGAAGGAGGTACCTTTCTCTGAAGGGAGGAGAGAACTTCCACTTTGACCATGGCCTTGTCTAAATATGATCAGAGTCAGTGAACTCAGGGGGCTTCCATAGCCTTGGCAGCTCATGACAAGAGCCTAGGGTGATTACTGAGGCCATAAACAAGAGTGTCAATTTATTAAGTCAACAACAGGAGTCACTGTGCACTTACTCCTCATGTAGGATCTCTGTCCTTAATATATTGTACAATGTGATTTAATGCTATAACTAATACTCAAACAGTATTTTTCACTTTATGTTTCTGTGTGGGACCAAACTGTTGAAATCTTTACTTAATGTATGCTCAACTGATCTTCTGTATATAAAGAGAATCGAAAATGAATCTTGATGTGAATGGAAGGGGAGAGGGAGTGGATAAGGGGAGGGTTGCGGGTTGGAGGGACGTTATGGGGGGGGAAGCCATTGTAATCCATATTCTGTACTTTGGAAATTTATATTCATTAAATAAAAGTTAAAAAAAACATAAATAAAATTTACTCACCATTGGCCCAACTAAACAAAAAAGGGAGGGGAAGTGGAGACATTAGAAATGACTGCAATGAGCTATATGCTAACAAATCATTCCTGATTCCTAGAAGAAATAGATAGATTTCTGGACACATACAGCCTACCAAAATTGAGCCATGAAGACATAGAAAACCTAAACAGACCAATAACCAAGACAGAAATTGAATCAGTAATAAAGACCGTCCGAACAAAGAAAAGTCCAGGACCAGAGGGATTCACTACTGAATTCTTTCAAACACTCAATCAAGAACTAACTCCAATTCTTCTCAAACTATTCAAAACAACTGAAAACAAGGGAATCCTCCCAAATTCTTCTATGAAGCCAGCATCACTTTAACTCCTAAATTTGAAAAAGATATAACAGAGAAAAAGAATTACAGATCAATTTACCTGACGAACACAGACATAAAAATCCTTAACAAAATTCTAACCAATCAAATCCAACAACACATCAGAAAGCTCATTTACCTGAACCAAGTGGGGTTTATCCCTGGTGTTTAGGGATGCTTCGACATGCACAAGTGAAGCAATGTGATACATCACATTAAGAAATTGAAGAACAAAATCCATATGATTATCTCAATAGACACAGAGAAAGCATTTGGTAAAATACATCATCCTTTCATGATGAAAACTTTAAGCAAATTGGGTAATAAAGGAACATTCCTCAACATAGTCAAAGCAATTTATGACAAACCCATGGCCAATGTCCTATTGAATGGGGAAAATTTGAAATCATTCCCACTGAGATCCAGAACCAGACAAGGATTCCCACTCTTAGTACTGCATTTAATATAGCTTTGGAAAAAAAAATTAGTTAGAACCATTAGTTAAGAAAAAAAAAATCAAATGAATAAAAATTGGGAAAGAGGAAATCAAACTGTCCCTATTTACTGATGACATGATTCTATATGTGATCCAAAAGATTCCACAGATAGAGTGCTGGAACTCATAGAAGAGTTCCATAAAGTGGCAGACAAGGCCATGGCTGAGAAAAAACTTCTAACATGAATCCCATTCACAATAGCTACAGAAAATTCAAATATCTTGGAATAAATTTAACCAAGGATGTCAAAATCTTTATGATGAGAATTTAAAAATGTAGAGAAAGAAGTAGAAGACACAAAAAAATTGAAAAATCTTACATTTTCATGAATTAGAAGAATTAGTATCTTCAAAATGTCCATACTACCAAAAGCAATTTACAGAGTCAATGTGTAGTAATCTATATATCAAGGACAGTCTCCTCAAATATAAAAAAATGATGCTGAAATTCATATGGAAACACAGGAGGTGCCAAAAAGCTGAAGTGATATTATGCAACAAAAACAAAGCAGGTATCATCACAATACTAGATTTCAAGACATATTCCAAAATAAGTTATAATCTAAATATCCTGGTACTGGTACACAAACAGCTGGCTAAACCAACAGAACAGAATAGAAATGCTTGAAATCAACCCACACATCTATAATCAACTTATCTTTGACAAAGGAGATAAAATCAATCCCGGAAGAAAAGATAGTCTCTTCAACAAATTGTTGAATGGTGCTGGGAAAACTGGAGCTTCACACACAGAAATTTGAAGCAAAACCCCTACCTTTCATCTTACATAAACATTCACTCAAAATGAATTAAATATCTAAATCTACAACCTGATACCAGCAAATAATTAGAGAAAATTGGCTAAACCCTGTAAGATGTTGGCACAGGCAAAGTCTTCCTGGAAAAGACTCCAGGGGCACAGGAAATCTAAGTCGAAATTGACAAATGAGATTACATCAAATTGAGAAGCTTGTGCACTGCAAAAGAGAAGAGGCAACCAACAGAATGGCAGAAATTATTTGCAAACTTTGCAACTGATGAAGGATTAATGACCAGAATACATAAAAAGTTCAAGAAACTCAACAGCAATGAAACAAACAACCCTGTTAAGAAATGGGCCAAGGACTTCAACACATTTTTCAAAAGAGGAAATCCACATGGCCACAGACACGTGAAAAATACTCAGGATCACTAGCTGTTAGGGAATTGCAAATCAAAACTACAATGAACTTTATTTCACCCGTATTAGAATGGCTTTCATATAGAAATCAACAAACAATGCTGGTGAGGATATGGGGGATAAGGTACCCTAATCCACTGTTGGTGGGAATGTAATCTGGTATAGCCACTGTGGAAGACATTATATAGATACTTCAGAATCTAAATATAGACCTTCCATATGACCCAGCCATCCCATTCGTGGGAATTTACCCAAGATAAATTAAATCTGCATATGAAAGAGTTATCTGTACCCCTATGTTTAGTGCAGGTCAATTCACAATAGCTAAGATATGGAATCAACCAAAATGTTTATCAACTGAAGACTGGATAAAGAAATTATATGATATGTACACTATGAAATACTACACAGTGGTAAAAAAAATGAAATCCTGTCATTTGAAACAAAATGGATGAAACTAGAAAACATCATACTGATGAAAAATGTCATTCCCAAAGGAAAATACCATATATTCTTCCTGATTTGTGATAACTAATAGAGCTCCTAAAAGGTAATGTGTAAAAGTGAAATTGACACTTTGAGATGCAGTGACTTTGAACAGCCCTTTTCCAGACTGTTGAGGACAATTTTTTTTTCATACTAGTTGTTGAACTCTGTACATATGTGTATAAATTTAATTGAAAATAGAACTTAGTAAAAAATAAGAATGGAAAAAAATAAGAATAGTACATAGTAAAAAATAAGAGAAGGAAGAGAAAGAGGGATGGGAGTGTAAGTGGGAGGGTGAAATGCATGAAGTTTGTATTCCTTAAATAAAACATTTCTGGGGGAAAATTAAGCAAAGGGAGACAGATTTGAAAAATAGTTGCTCATTTAGAAGTAATAAAATCAAAATGAGAAATCAATTACTTGAGCCAAAGAAGTATAAATAAATAAGATCAAGTAATGATATACATAATTTGTCACATACTTTTCCACTGCATTGTATTAAAGTACCATTTTATGTATTATAAAACATACATATCTTAAGTGTTCTTTTTTGTCAATTTTAACAATTGATCTTATGAAGACAAATTTCCTGATTCTTTACTCTTTTCTGTTAAGCTAAGTGTCTATTACTGAGCATGAATATTTATGTGTAGATTATGGTTCCAGTAGTGTAGACTTCAAATTTTGCCACTTTTTGCTTTATGTCTTTTTTAAGATTTATTTGTTTGCTTAAAAGTCAGAGTTTCACAGAGAAAGAAGGAGAGGCAGAGAGAAAAGTCTTCCACCCGCTGGTTCACTCCCCAGATGGCCACAAGGGCCATAGCTGTGCCAATCCAAAGTCAGAAGCCAGGAGCTTCTTCTGGGTCTCTCACATGGGTGTAAGGGTCCAAGGACTTGGACCATCTTCCACTGCTTCCCCAGGCCATAGCAGAGAGCTATATTGGAAGAGAAGCAGCTGGGACTTGAATGAGCACCCATATGGGATCCTGGCACTACTGGTGGTGACTTTGCCTGCTATGCCACAGCACTGGCCCCCTTTATTTTTTATGGTAGCTATGAACATTTACATTGTAACTACCCTCTTAACAATCCATTAAGTGTGAAATATCATATTATTAACAATTGAAACAGCCATTGATGGCTGTTGTTTATATTTGATTTTATGAGTTCATCTAATGAAGATACCTCATATATATAAAATCATGCAGCATTTTAATGACCTTTTTCTATAATAAAAATGTCTTATTTCACTTAACATATTGTCCACAATATTCATGCATATTTCCATACTGTTATTTATTGCAAACTTTCCTTCTTTTTAAAGAGTGAAGAGTATTCCATTGCATACATATTCTAAATATTCTTTTTCTAGATATATTTATTTGAAAGACAGGATGACAGAGAGAAACAAAGACGGGGGATAAGAGATAGAAATCTCTTATTGGTTCATCTACTCATCACGTGTTTGAAACACTTTGGAGTGGCCCAGACTGAAGGCAAAAGTCAGGAATTAGGATCACTCATGAGGTTGGCAGGTACTCAAGCATTTGAGATATCACCTGATGTTTTCAAGGTTTCAGAGGTGAAGTAGGCAGGACTCAGACCAGCAGGCTGATATGAGATGCTGACATTCAAAGCAACAGCTTAACCAGAGGCACCACAAAACTCACCTCTCAAATTCGCTTTATCCATTTGTCAATAAACATTTAGGCTGCTCCCCACTATTTACTAATCTGAACAATACTTCAATGAAGATAGAAGTGCTAATATTTCTTTGAGGCTGTTTCCATGTATTTGGGATGCATACACAGAAACAGGATTGCTGAGTCACATGAGAGCTCTATTTAAGATTTGGAGGAACCAAATCTTACATACTCTTTGCCAGAATGGCATGCCACCAGCAGTGTGCCAGTATTCTCCATATCCTCAGCAAACATTTGTTACCGTTCTTTAAAGATGTGAGGAAATGTTTCATTGTGGTTTTCATTTGAGATGATTGGTGATATGGAATATTTGTAATTCTTTTTTAGAAGAAATGTTCAAGTCATTAGCCCATTTTTTAAAAGCAATTAATTTTTTGTTTCATTGAAAGGCAAAGAGAGAAAGAGACATATAGACAGAAAAACAGAGATCTTTTGTCTGCTACTTTACTACTCTAATGACTGCAATGGCTAGAGCTTGGCTAGGCTGAAGTCAGGAAGGCTGAAGTCAGGAGCTGACAACTCAACTCAGCCATCCCATTTGGTGTCAGGGACCTATTTACTTGAGCCATCACCTGCTAACTTCAAGGTTGGATGTGGGGAGCAACCCGGACTGGACTGAGTTATTGGAATTAAGACTTATTCTATGCATCTGCTCTCCCACAATATGGCGCTGAGAAGGGAGTAGCAGCTTCTACGCAGCTGCCTCTCGCCAATTTGATTGAGCTGCAGGAGCTGATCTTGCTCCTGATTGGAGGAGAGCAGCGTACTCGGCATGTGGGTAGCAGAGTTGGGATTGGTGGAAGAGGACTATAAAGGAGGAGAGAGACAACATGCACCAGGAACATCTAAGGGGAACATCTATCTGAAGGAACACCTGTGCAGCCCCCAAGAGAGCCGGCCGGCGGTGTGCCGCTCCCCTGCGGAAGTGGGGAAAGTGGCCAGGGGGAACCGCCCTTCCACGGAGGTGGAAGGGACAGTAGCCAACCCGGGAAGAACCAGCAGCAAACCCGGGGAGGGCCGAGCAGACAAAAGAACAGCGCAGGGTCCTGTGTCGTTCCTCCACAAAGAGGGGGAGCGACATAATGGTGCCGTGACTCGGATATGAAGCCTAGGCAGGGTTTAGTGTCACTCCTCCACGAAGAGGGGGAGCGACAGTTGGACATTAGCAAGAATCTGGAATTAGAGCACAACTGGGATTTGAGCCCAGGCACTGTGATACAGTCTGAGGATATCCCACGGCACCAAATGCTCTCCTATTAGCCCATTATTTAAATTAGTGTTACCATCATCATTATTACTATTTTGTGCTTGAGTTGTAGATGTTCCTTATATATTTTTCAAATTTACCCTTTATTAAATATATTGTCTGCAAATATTTTATCCCATTTGGAATTTGGACAGGCATAGTGGACAGTGAGAGAGAGAGAGAGAGAGAGAGGTCTTCCTTTTTTTCCGTTGATTCGAAGCCAGGAGCCAGGTGCTTCTCCTGGTCTCCCATGCGGGTGCAGGGCCCAAGCACTTGGGTCATCCTCCACTGCACTCCTGGGCCACAGCAGAGAGCTGGACTGGAAGAGGAGCAACTGGGACAGAATCTGGTGCCCCGCCCAGGACTAGAACCCAGTGTGCTGGCACCTCAGGCAGAGGATTGGCCTATTGAGCCGCGGTGCTGGCCCATATGGTGTCTTTTTAACATTGGTTTGCTTTGCAGAAATTACTTCTTTTTTTTTTTAACATTTACTTTATTTATTTAAAGGCAAAGTTACAGAGAGAGAGGGAAAGAGATCTTCTATCCACTGGTTCACTCCCCAAATGGCCAAAATGACTGGGAGCTAGATCAGAAGTTGAGAAGCCGGGAATTAATCTGACACCCACAGGGGATGCCAATGTGCGGGGCAGCAGCTTTACCTGCTGCACCACAACACCAGCCACAGAAATTTTTAAATTTGGAGGCTCCCATTTATTTTTTCTGTGATATTTAAAGCTATTACATCTCTGAAGTCTTTGCAAAACTAATGTAAGCCATATGTGTTCTTCTAAAGAATTTCAGGTTCAATATTACATGTATGTGTTTAGTCCATTTTGAGATGCTTTTGATGTACAATGTAAAATAAATTGCATTCTTTGCCATGTGGATATCCAGTTTTCTCCACACCATGTCAAAGAGACTATCCCACAGTGTATTTTCAATACCTTGTCTAACGTTAATAGTGTAGGTGGTTTTATTTTTGGGATCTCTGTCTTGCTGCATTGATCTGCATATCTGCAGTCAGTTGCATAAGGTCCATAGGAATAACACTCACATGCTATTTTTGTAATCACTTCCAATTTTCCTCTAATAGACGTTAAATGATTTATGGATGCTATCTTCACCATCATCATTATCATCATCATCATCTCTGGCAAACTCAGTGTATGGAATGAAGTCTATAGTCCTTGATTTCAAGGAGTTACCACGTGTTTTCTTCTACCTGTCCCTGTTATCACATTATAATGGCAGCCTACATTACTGAAGTTTAAAGTGTTGAGCTTGACCTCAACAAGGAAAAATGGTTCATCTTATTTGTCACATTTGGGATCAGTAGTGAGGAGTACTGAAGATCTCAATGCTTCCACATACAGATGTGTTTTGTATGTGGAGACACTAATGTAATTAGTCCTTACAGTCTAGCAATCTGAAATGTCTGAAATGATACCATGCCCAGGGTAAGGGCACACAACTCCATGCTACATGCAATACAGGCTGATCTGCTATATGTAATGCCACGCTTTCCCTAGAGAGATGTGGACTTCAGAGGTGCGATGCTTTGTGGACATCACTTGTTACAGTGATACCATGCAAGCTCCATTTCAGTTTTTGGAAAATGACTCCAATATCAATGATCGCTGCATTAGTTTCTTATAGTCCTTCCTTCTCAAATAACTGCAATATGAATTTTGATTATTTGAAGTGAAAGGCCAGTTTAAATAGAGAGAATATTATGGAATGGATATGGAGAGGATAGTGTGGTTGGAGACGGGTTGGAAGTGTGTGGAATTTAGCTGTAGGAGTTATGATCAAGCTTCCTGTACTAATACTTATTGCTTAATTGCATTAACTCAGTTCTTTGAACCAACATAAAACAAGTGCCTTCCTTTGCCTTTAGTCTACCTTCTTTTCTTCTTTATGGCCTTCCTTCCCTCTATCCCTCCTTCCTCCTTATCTCAATTCCTTCCTCACCTCCCTCCTTCTTTCTTCCTTCCTCTCTTCTCTCCCACCTCACCTCCTTCCTTTCATTCTCCCTCCTTCCATCTCTCCCACTTTCCTTTATTGTTTTATTCATTCATTCTCTCCCTTCCTCCCTCCTTCCTTCATTCATTTCCTCGTTATTATCTTCCTTTCTTCCTTCCTTTCTTCCTTCCTTCCTTCCTTCCTTCCTTCCTCCCATCTCCCTCTTGACTCTCTCCCCATTCAACATAATATAAAAAAAAAAAACTTCTTCATTCATACACGGATTTCTTTCCTAATTTAGAAAACTGCCACATATTCTTGACAACAGGCAACAGTTCACTCTGCTTCCAAAGTTTCTAATTCAACTCAATTCTTTTGACTCAAGTAGTGCTAGCACCCGAAAGAATACACTGTAAGGAAATTCTGCACTAAATCATCATGAATAAAGAGAATAGAGAATAGTTTAAAACAAAAGAGCATCACATTAAAATATGACATTATTCTACAGTGACCACAACATCATTAGAAGCTACACAAGGGGAAATGAGACCTTCAGATTAACATCCTATCATGCTGAGTCTTTGTCTCCTTCCTGAACCATCTACTCTGCTCATTTACACTTTATGTCAATGACAGCCAAATAGCTTCCCCAGGAGACTGTGATGTGGGAATTTCTCATTATTTCTAAAGGCAGCATAGTACAGGCCAAAAAAATGAAAATAACTGAATTAACAGTGTGCTAACATACTCAGCTCAATCTGAAATTCTGAGCACTTTTTCTAATGAAAATTAATTATTTAATTTTGACATCCAGAAACAAATATTCTTCACTAAGAAACTGAGTCTGAATCATCACATGAGAAAGTATTTTTCAGTGTGCTGACGTGTCCACGTGTGTTTAATGTCATGTGTGCATTAGACAGAAAAGCTCCCGTCCTCTGGACCATCCTCCCAAACGTCCATAGTGACTGAGGCTGGGCTAGGGCCAAAGCCTAGAGAGCAGCATTCAATCTAGGTCTCCTGTGTGAGTGGCGGAAACCTAATCACTTGGGCCATCACTGCTGTGTCCAAGCGTGTGTATTAGCAGGATATTGGACTCTTGGGCTAAAGCTGAGAACCCAGGAACTCTGATATAGAACCAAGGAATCTTTAAGTGATAGCTTAACTGTTAGACTGGATGTCAGCACCAAATGGCAATTTCGGGAAAGAGCAGTTTTCTGTCCTAATTTGACCTTGTTTCTATTGACAAGGTCCTACTGCTGGCGTTGGATCAATTCATTATCCCCCAGATTCGGCCAACTGATCTTGCATTTCCTGGAAAATGAAGTGCCTGCACTCACTTGTTATTCCTTTGAGGCTGAATTGATTTATTTTTAACCAGGGGAAGGAAGTGCTGAACAGGTATACCACATGCATCAGATGTGGTTAAGGACCAGTGCTGGCAGAGTTCATAGAGTTTAGGGCCTTTCACATACTTTGTGGAAGGAAAACAAAAAGTGAGTAGTCTACATTTCCTAAACTTAGTGAAGTTTTAATGAGGAGAAATGACCAGCAGTTTCAGATCCAGCTGCTTCTGGGAGAGCTTCACTCCCAGCACTACACAAGCAGAGCTTTCTGTTCCTCGATATCTGCCTCCAGGATAACCCCACTACCTCCTGCTTGGTAACCACTATCACTACTTTCACACATTCTCTGTATATAGTTATCGATAGAACATAACATAATTTTTCCTTTGGTAGCTTTTTTTCCGGAATGGATTTACAGTTTTATATACAAATGTATGGTTTCTTTATTTGAATTCGTTTTGTTTTCTTTCTTCATAAATATATTGCTTTTAAATTTCTGTTGAAAAGTGGAGTGACAGAGAGGGAGAGACAAAGAGATATACTCTATCAGGTGGTTCACTCTCCAAATGGCCACAAGAGCCAAGGCTGGGCCAGGCTGTAGCCAGGAGCCAGGAATGCCAACCAAGTCTCCCCCATAGTTGGAGGAGCCCAAGAACTTGAGCCACCATTTGATGCTTTCCCAGGCACATTGCTAGGGAATTGAATCAGAAGAGGAGCAGCCCGGACTCAAATCTGCACTCCAAATTGAGATGCCAGTGTCGAAATCACTGGCCTAACCTGCTGCATCACAATAACTGAGCTAATCTCCATAAATGTATAGATAAATACTATTTGTGATAGATTATTGTAAACTAGGAACATATATAATCACTTTTAATTATTTACTTTGAAATATTTGATCACATTTTCAATGCAATAATTATCTATGCAATGAAATTATGAACTAGAATTATATTAGCAGCTAAAGCAAATGTAATGGTTAATACACTTGAATTATTTTATTTTGCCCTATAGGTCACTTCTTTGTAGAGCCTATTCCTTGATTAGAAAATCTAAGTATATGAAAATATAGTCTCCTATGTCCTTCATAACAACTCTGTGTAGTACTGCAGTCAAACTATTAGCCTACTTTATCCTTCTGTAGTTTTCATATATCTGTTTGTTGACTCCTTCATCACACATTTGTTGAGGTCTTCCTGAATGTTGGTCACTGTCTATTCACTGGTAACACTAGCCTCAGATTCTCTCTCTGGACTAGCCGTAGATCCTCTCTCTGGAGGCACACAAGTGCACAGGGGAGGCAGACATTTAACTGCTCGATGATATTGTAGGCTGAACTATTAATGCAGATGTACATGTGAGTTGCCACGGAAGCCAGAGAGAAAGGATATTCTGTCTGATTCTGGGGGAGTTTCAAAGATGAGTCTCTCAAAGATTGGTGTGTAAATTATGAGTAAGTGGTATTCAGAAAAAGCAGAGGTGTATGCAATCAGGCAGAAGGGCATTTATAAGAGCTCAGAAAAACCTGGACTTATCCCAGGGTGTGAGCGGCCAAAGGGGATGGGAAATGTCATGTTAAGGTCAGATTAGGCGATTCCTTCTAAATTTTTCCAAAGTGCTTGGAATTTATCCTATAATCCTTGGTAAAGCTGCATTTTTATTATCTCAACTTTGCCATCCACTCTTGTGGGAATGTGTGAAAATTACTTAATGCCTTTAAATTTTGACATCTTTATCTCTTCAAATAGGGATGAGAAGTTTTTTTGTCTCTAGGCCCATCATGAATAAAGGAAATTATGTGAATACACTAACTAGGCTTTGTGAGTTCAGGTGCTCTTGAAAGTTAGTGACATTTCAATTTTATTTCTTAAACAAAGTAATAATGTAACAAGATCTTCTTTAAGATAATTCTGCTAGGAATTGAGGACAGAGGAAATCAGAATTAGTAGTCACCCACGAGTGTAAATCAGGCTTTCAAATAGGTAGAGTGAGCAAGCCAAACTTGAGCTGCAGGGTAGGAGATGGCAGGGATGTGATATGAGGTCAAAATAAGATAACCATCAACAATGACTAAAACAACAATGACACCAGTTGCCATTTCGGAATGCCAACACCATAAATTCTCCAAGCACACTAACAATTATCTCTTCAAACATCGAAACATCCTATATGAGAATAATGTTTCCATGCTTTAATGAAAACAAATTGAAAATATGAAAAGGTAAGGTCATACCTAAGGTAAATGCTCAAACGAGAATTGTAATTCAATTATTTATTTTTCTAACTTGAAAGTTATTCTTTGGGGCTAACATAGTAGCACATCAGTTGAGTTGTACCTTGGAATACCCACAACTGATATCAAAGTGCCTGATCAAATATTGGCTACTCTGCTTCCAATCCAGATCCCTGCTAATAGCATGCCTGGTAACCAGCCGATGACGAATGGCTCAAGTACTTGGAGTCCTGTTAACTAAGTGGAAGACCCAGGTGGAGTCCCTTGCTCTTGGCTGCAGCTTGGCACAGCCATGACTATTTTGAGCATTTAGGGAGAGAATCAGGGGATATTAGACATTGTCTTTCTCTCTTTCTCCTTTAAATACATAAAGAAATTAAAGTCTTTTTTTTTTTTTAACAGGCAGAGTGGACAGTGAGAGAGAGAGACAGAGAGAAAGGTCTTCCTTTGCCGTTGGTTCACCCTCCAATGGCCGCCGCGGCTGGCGCACCACACTGATCCGAAGGCAGGAGCCAGGTTCTTATCCTGGTCTCCCATGGGGTGCAGGGCCCAAGCACTTGGGCCATCCTCCACTGCACTCCCTGGCCACAGCAGAGAGCTGGCCTGGAAGAGGGGCAACCGGGACAGAATCCAGCGCCCCGACCGGGACTAGAACCCAGTGTGCCGGCGCCGCAAGGCGGAGGATTAGCCTAGTGAGCCGCGGCGCCAGCTTAAAGTCTTTTTTTTTTTTTTTAAGTCATTGCTTATACTACTTTATGAAGTCTTTAATTAAATTTTTATTATTTTTAAAATGTATTTATTTGAAAGGCAGAGTTACAGAGAGGCAGAGATAGAGAAAGAGGTCTTCCATCTGCTAGTTCACTCCCCAGATGGCCACAATGGCCAGAGCTGCACTGATCTGAAACTAGGAGCCAGGAGCTTCCTCTGGGTCTCCCATGCAGGTCCAGGGGCCCAAGGACTTGGGTCATCTTCTACTGCTTTCCCAGGCCATAGCAGAGAGCTAGATCAGAAGTGGAACAGCTGGGACTCTAACTGATATCCATATGGGATGCTGGCACTGCAGGTGGTGGCTTTATCTGCTAAGCCACAGTGCCAGCCCCAGAGCCTTTAATTTTTATAGACTTTTTTTTAATAAATTTGTTCCAACTGTAACAAACAGTTACCCTGTTACCTTCACTTTTCTTCATTTCCTTTTCTAACTCCTAGCTCTTCCTATTTTTTTCTTTTCATATATATATATATATATATATATATACTGCCATATTGAGAGCAAAGCTCATTTGTAAAATCGAAACCCTGAAAGATTTAATGAGATATTCTGTACAACTACGACTACTTAACCTGCTTACTGTGTGGTCTTGTCCTCGCTAACCTCATGTCATAGGGGCTCAGTGAATCACACTGGAAAGAGTAGGATAATATCAGAAAAGCATGAGGTTTAATTGCAGCTCCACCATTTATTTGCCAGAGAGCTTTGGACATTTTTTTCTAAAGATTTATTTATGTATTTGAGTGATGGAGTTACAGAAAGGGAGGGAGACAGGGAGGGAGGGAGACAGCGAGGGAGGGAGGGATGGAGGGAGGGAGAGACAGGGACAGAGAGACAGAGATTGATTTTTCCATCCACTAATTCACTCCCTAAATTACCACAACATATAGAACCATGCTGGCCCGAGTCCAGAAGCCAGGAAATTCTTCCAAGTCTCCCACATGGGTGCAGGAGCCCAAGCACTTGGGTTCTTCTCTGCTGCTTTCCCAAGCACATGAGCAAGGAGCTGGATCAGAAGTGGGGCAGTTGGCACTCCAAAAGTCACCCATATGGGATGTCAAAGTTGTAGACAGTAGCTTTATCTTCTATGTCACAATGCCAGCCCCTGAACAAAATTCTTAAGCAATCTTCGTCTGATTTTTCTCTTGCAAAACAAAGTGTTCTTTTTTTTAAAAAATAGATTATTTATTTATTTATTTGAGAGATAGGGTTACAGACAGTGAGAGGGAGAGACAGAGAGAAAGGTCTTCCTTCCGTTGGTTCACTCCCTAGATGGCCACAACTGCCAGAACTGCGCCGATCCAAAACCAAGAGCCAGGTACTTCTTCCTGGTCTCCCATGTGGATGCAGGAATCCAAGCACTTGGCCATCTTCTACTGCTTTCCCAGGCCACAGCAGAGAGCTGAATTGGAAGAGGGGCAGCTGGGACAAGAACCGGTGCCAACGTGGGATGCTGGTGCTACAAGCAGAGGATTAACCTACTGCGCCACAGAGCTGGCCCCCAAAATATTCTTAATACTATATTTCATTATACTATTGTATATATTTGTTTTGATAGAAAGTAACTCATTTTGATAGAAAGAAAGGGGCACAAAATAAAAAAATATTTTGGTTATTGTTATCTCTTCATTAATATCAAGTGACTGGCTTATCATCAAATATGAACATCCATGAAAACAGGAAGCATGAACAATGGGTCATTTTAGAGCTAGTGGGTGATTGTTTTGTCCTTCTTCTATTGTACTGGTTCTCAAAAGGTATACCACAGTTCTCTTTGCATGAAATGAGAGTTTATTGTAAATGCAAATTTGCAGGTCTCAGTCCCTGCCTCAGTCTCTGGGATTTGGTCCCAGGAGACTTTTCACACACCATCCTGTTGATTCTACTGTTCTTTAAAGTTAAGAACTGCTTCTCTGTAGTGTCCAGTATCAGAGTTAGATTAGAAATTTAGAGTGAATCTTTGCTGAAACCAAAAGAATAGGGTGAGGAGCAGTTGGGCCTGATCCTTGAAGTGAAGAAAAGTCACATGCAGCCATTGCACTAACAAAAATGTGCATTTGGTAATAACAATAACAACAATAATATCTATAAATGCTGGGTTCCAAAATGTCTACCACTGACAATGTCCAAGATACTGATGAGATACACAATTAGCAATATCCAAAATTTTGTCTGTCATATGAGTTATGATGCCACTTGGAATACCCACATCCCATATTAGAGTTCCTGGACCTGAGTCCTAACTCTGCTCCCAGCTCTTGCTTCCAGCTCATGCACATTCTGGGAGGTAAAAAGGTGATGGCTCAAGTAGTTGGGTTTATGACATCCATGTGGGAGATATGGATTGATGGATTGAATTTATGGCTTCTAGTTACATCCTGAAGCCCTGAGTGTTATGATCATTTGGGAAATCAATGAACAGGAGATTCTCTCCCTCTCCCTCTCCCTCCCTTCATCTCTCTCTCTCTCTCTCTCTCTCTCGTCTCTATATCTCTCCCTCCCTCCTTCCCTCTCTGCATTTCAAAAAACTAAATAAATAAGTAAATTTTTAAGACATCTGTAATATAGGCACAATCATCTCCATTTTGCAAATGAGAAAATTGAGGTTTAAATGAGTTTCTCAAAATTATTCAATATATTGACTATGAGACAATATTTTTCCCCATGCATCTTAATCTCAGGATTCATTCTTTCAACTACCACGTGTGTATGTCTCAAGAAATAACAGATTGGATACCAAAATTTTGCTTAATTCACTGGTGCCACTGGATGGCATCAACAAATAGTTCTGAAAAAGTGGTTTCAAGTCTCATTATCCTAAATATTTGAGAACTAAAGGTAAAAAAAGAATGAAAGCAGAATTAATTTTCTTTAGCATCAGATTTTTTTCAAAGTTTTAGAATTTAGCAATTAGTTTGAGTTAAATTTCCAACAAGTAATAAAGAATGTCTGTTTTCTGAGCATTTTCAGGATTCATGAATTAATTTGAAGAAGGTAATTGGTGAGAAATGTATTTGTGCCTCAGTATTTCTTTCTATGTTTAAATAAAACTCAATTTGTTTTATGTCTGCTGTCATCCAACCAAAAAAGTTAATATTTATGTTAGTTGCTTACTTAATAGTGCTATTGTTTTTGGTGTTCTATTGTAATGCAATATTCTGAATATAAAGACAATCAATCAGTCATAAACTCTTGTGATTTTTTTCAAGTGTCTTCAACTGGCAAAAGAATAGAAAATCTTTTTTCAGGAAGGTCACTTAACTTCAGCATGAATTTCTAGTTCAATGATGAATAAATAGCAGCCATCAATTATTTATAAGGAATTTATTTAAAATGTTAAGAATAACGATATTTTGTAGATTACCTTTATTCCAACACTCAAATTATTTTTGCAAGACTGACTCCATAGTCCAAGATACGGCATTTTTAAAGATTTATTTATTTATTTGAAAGTCACAGTTACAGAGAGAGAGAATGAGAGGTAGAGAGACAGAGAGGTCTTCCATCACTGGTACACTCCCCAGCTGGTCTCGATGGGCAGAGCTGTGCCAATCCAAAGCCAGGAACCAGGAGATTCTTCTGGGTCTCCCACGTGGGTGCAAGGGCCCAAGGACTTGGGCCATCTTCTACTGCTTTCTCAGGCCACAACAGAGAGCTGTATTGGAAGAGGAGCAGCCAGGACTAGAAGTGGCACCCATATGGGATGCCAGCACTGCAGGCGGTGGCTTTACCCACTACGCCACAGATATGGCATTTTTGATAAACAGCAAGTTCAGAACTCAAGAAAATATTCAAATATATATATATATATCAAAGTGCAGATTCTCTCACCAGAATACAAGGTCAA
Source organism: Oryctolagus cuniculus (assembly GCF_964237555.1). NCBI lineage: Eukaryota > Metazoa > Chordata > Mammalia > Lagomorpha > Leporidae > Oryctolagus > Oryctolagus cuniculus. Next base: position 124,189,840 of record NC_091434.1, read on the forward strand.
TATTGACTCACTATGTTTTTGTATTTGACCATGGGAAAAGCATTCTTATCTATTTGTGTGTTTGTCTATTTACTTGCCTTAGAAGATGCTACTTTCAGAAACTGGCCACATGATTCTTAAGTCCCCAGACTCTTACTTTCAAAAATAACATTTGACTGAAATGTCTCTCCTTTCTAATTCTCATTGATTCTTCCATTATTTTTTTTCTTTACACTTGCCCCTAAATAAATCTCATTGTACATTTCGCATCAAATGACTGATCTCCCTAAAGTCTGCTTCTGTGTCATCCAAACTGTGGAGCAGATGATCTCCAGGAGTGTCTACACAGAGACCACTTCCATTTGGTCATCAAACTGGTAAAGGGATACAAATGTTTTGGTTTTGGTTCCCTTGAAAGAACAAGACCAGGTTTGTTTCAGAAATTCCAAATGTCCAGCTCTTCCACTAATGGGATAAATCCAACTTTCATATTCTTCTCACCATTAATCATTACTCTACTTAATCATGTCTTTCTCCTCTATCCTTTTAATACTGGTCATTTCCACCTTGAAAACATTATCTGTGTTTTGTTAGTGAGTGAATGGTCCTTCCTCATATCTCAGTCTATTAGAATCCTACCCATTCATTGGTGGACAAGTAGCTAAATGATGGATGCATACTGGAATGTACCCAGTCTCAGCTGGATATAGGATAGAGTTTCTACTGTGCTATTATTATCTAAAGGATCTCCTGCAACTTACTTAGCAGTGAGAAACCTCAGTTCATAGTAATTTTATTTCACAGTGACTTCTTGCTTGTTTTTTAGCAAATAAAAAAGCGGTGGGAATGATTGCCAATTTTCTTGTGATGATAATTACCTAAAAACTTTGTGCCACAATGAAATAGAATGCCGGATTAGTGCTGAGGAAGATGAAAATGTTAAAGGACATTGTATAGCTATATTTAGACTTTCAAAATTTGAATAACATAAACCATTTGAGAGAAGCATATCCATTATACTTTCTCATAGATAAAAGTTATAGATCACTCAAATATATTAGAGAAAATACAAAATGTGAAGATTTTGGTTAAAGAATGGTTAAGATTAAGAATAATATTGGTGAAACAAATACTACTTGCTGGCACTGAGAACTTTATCATCTGTCTCAAAATCCTCTAATATATACTCACATGTGTGCACTGCCTCCCAAATCTAATTTTAAGTGCCTGTAAGCTAAAATTTGTCCTTAGTCATTTTCTATCCATAACATTACAAAAAATGATGCTGCCCCTATGAGTATGATTTCATTACTGGATAGAATTGCTTAAGATTCATAAGAGGGTTTAATTGAATGAGCTAAGTAATCCAGAGACAAGATCTTTCCAAGATGTCTAAATTTCCTAAATCATATTCTAAATCAAGTTTTTGGAAGCTCCAGCCTCATATTTAAAATATGTGTTCTGTCCTCTTTCTTAGACTCTCATGATTTGGTCCCTATTTCTTCTGATTTCTGATTCCTCATGTGACATGAGAAGTGAGTAGTTCATTATCATCCAGTAATGTTACTTCCAACAGTAATTTGAAATTTTAATCATTTTTTCTGTAATTGTAGTATTATTTAACTTTGTTCTCTAGTAATGTGGGGAGCAACTCGGACTAGACTAAGTTACTGGAATTAAGACTTATTCTATGCATCTGCTCTCCCACAATATGGCACTGGGAGAGGAGTAAACAGCTTCTACGAAGCTGTCTCTCGCCAACTTGAGTGATGACCTGCAGGAGCTGATCCTGCTCCTGATTGGAGGAGAGCAGCGTACTCGGCATGTGGGTAGCAGAGTTGGGATTGGTGGAAGAAGACTATAAAGGAGGAGAGAGACAACATGCACCAGGAACATCTAAGGGGAACATCTATCTGAAGGAACACCTGAGCAGCCCCCGAGAGAGCCGGCCGGCGGTGTGCCGCTCCCCCGCAGAAGTGGGGTAAGTGGCAGGGGGCACCGCCCTTCCACGGAGGTGGAAGGGTCGGTAGCCAACCCGGGAAGAACCAGCAGCAAACCCAGGGAGGGCCGAGCAGACAAAAGAACAGTGCAGGGTCCTGTGTCGTTCCTGCACGAAGAGGGGGAGCGACAAGTAAGGTCTAGTTTAAGGGAAAAAATACAACACATATTTCCCATTCGCTGTTCACAGAACTGAAACATATCTGGCCAACAGATATTTTTCAAGCTTTTATTTCTTATAAATGTATGTGTCCCATCATAGCAAAACATGTTATCTTAGAATGTTACTAACTCAACATTCTTGAGAGTTTTGTCAGGACAAAGCTCTGGTCAACTAATTCCTGTCAGAGAACATCCATCTTTCTTGTACTACATGCTTAGCTCCTTCTTTCTTGCCCTCTCCTGTTTTGGCACCCAAGTAACTCTGAATTCCTGAGCTGACCCACTTCAAGTAAATTGATAGGGCCAGCGCATTTACTGGCCCCATTAATGCAAAGCATTTATAACTAGATTTAAAGGAGAAGACTAAAATTTGGTAAAGCATTCTCGTGAAAACATTAGCAAGACAGTGGTGTAAAAGGAGCACAGATTCCTGAGGTAAAGTAATAATGAGCAAAATTGCCCCATCTGCTTCACTTTCAATCCAGTACTCTGCCAATGCACCTGGGAAACCAGTGGACGATGGCCCAAGTTCTTGGGTCCCTGTCACCCATGTGGGAGACTCAGATGGAATTCCAGGATCCTGACTTTGACCTGGCCCAGTCCTGATCCTTGTGGCCATTTTCGCAGTGAACCAGCAGATAGAAAATCTCTCTCTCTATCTCTCTCTGCCACTTTCTGTCACTCTGTCTTTTAAATAAGTAAATAAATGTTTAAAAAATAAGCAGAATAATGTTTTCAGCTAGGCCAGTGTTTGAATCCTGGATCTCTGTGCAGTAGAACAGGGTATGTAACATGGAAGAGTCTTCATTTCCTCATGTGGTTATGGAAAGGATTGAATTAAATTATGCATGTAAAACACTGAGAACACGGCCGGGTTCATGATAGCACTCACTAGATGTAATTGTTGCTGCTTCACTGCTACTGTTGAAAAACGAAACAGATTTCGACTACCAGTGACCTCATGCACCAACAGTCTAGTACATAAAGGAATACAGCTTCAGATGGTTGTTTCTATGAAATTCAATGTAGCATGTAGTTAATGCACTGGTGTTTTTGTCTTTTTAGAAAATAATAATCCTCAAGTGGTATCTGAAATATACACATAGGTAGAAAAAGAGAAATATTCAAGAGGCTGTTTCTACATCTGGTTTTGTTGTAGTTATCTTTTACAAACTTCTCATTGATGTTGATTTTGTTTATTCCTATCTCCATAGCAGGCACACGGTTTCTAATGGACACAGTACCTTCATACATATTAATATCAGAGAAATCAAGCCTCTTCTGTCTTTCCTGCTGCTTTGACTGGCATGTTAATCACCACCATGCACCACTTCTGGAATGCATTTGTCTTTTGGCCAATTCACAACTTCATATTCTTTGTGATTATAGCCAACATGGAGAATTTTTGCTGAACTAAGGATTCTTTTGATGAAATCAGAACAATTTAATTAAAAGTTCAAACCTCTGTATACCACTCTGAGAAACTGCACTTCATTAACGCAGAATTTTTTTTCCACAAAAATTGAGGGTTGATCTGAAAACACATAAAAATATATCATGACACTGCCTTGAAATATGTTTATGATCTTAAAATCTTAGAGCTGCCTCAAAGCACAGAGTAGTTGGAAAGCTGAAAATATATGCAAATCTATCTGGCTTGAGAACTCTGACCAACGCTTCTAATATTACTATACAAGATCAGATGTTTAAAATTGAAACACTAATTACTATTTCATTCATTAAATAGGTATATATTCATTATCTGTGATTTGTTAGCCTCTAATTACTGGGCAAGAGAATGGTAGAAAAATGTCTAAGCTATTATAATCTTGTGAGAAATGATATATGGCTACTAACATATAGATAATTAAATAAATAATATCAGATAATGAAAATGTCATGAAGAAAATATAACAGGGTAGTACAATAGAGTTATGACTATTGTTGGAGTACAAAGGAAGCTACTACAGCTGGAATGCTCAAGGAAGGACTTGGAGGAATTAGGGGTTTAGTTGTATAAAACAGCTAGCCATGTGCAAATCATTGAGACAGTGTTCTATGAAGATGTATGAACAAATAGTATGCAAACTAAAATATTGTTCATGCTAAAGTCCAGCTGCAGGCCTCATAAGTGAGGGGTTAGAGGGAAGCCACAGCTAGTGTGAAGTAAAAATAAGGAAGAAGTGAGTGAGCTGGAGCCGAAATAGCGAGGATGCTAAAAAACATTCCAAGCAAGGAAATCCCTTGGAGTACACATCATTAAAAGTGTGGTATTGGATTTAAGGCTAAAAAGGAGATAAAAAGAAAAGATGAGAATGCTTAGTTCTCAGCCTGAACTGTTGGGTGAATGGTGATGGGAATAATCAAGCTAGAAAGAAAAACACAGAGTGTGTGGTTGGAGAAGCAACAGTTTGTTTACCTTTTGTTGAAGAGCAGATCCCTAATACACATCCAGGTGGAGATGCCTGGTAAGCAGTCACAATCTTCCCGGACAGGAGTTGCTTAGATGTACATCGTGTAGTCATTGGAATACTGGTGGTTCTGTGTGACCGAATGAGAACACTTAGGGAGAAGATGTGGATAGAAAAAAGAAAGGTCATGATATTTGCAGAAAAGGATAAACATGCAGCAGAAGACATTGAGAAAAGTCCTGGTGAGGAAGGAGGACAACTGTACAAAGGTAGTGTCTGTAAATTTGGAAAACAGGGATTTCCAAGAAGTATAAATAAGGTTAAAACAAGGATCTAAACAAGGATATAAGGCATTAATTAGCTAAAGCATGGTCTAGAAGTTAACCAGTGAATTTGGTCATTTGGGGATTTATGGGTGGTTTTCATAATACATATTAATCACTTTGTTATCCTTGTACACATTGTGTGTGTGTGTGTGTGCTATAATGTCTGTAAGAGTACAAATAAATTGCAATTATTCTTCCCCTCTTTGTAATTAGATTATATACCTGTATCATTTGCAATGTTAATTTGCTGTGCTTTTAGGTAAAGACATCAAAGTACACATCCTTTTCTCTAGACTCAGGGTCATATAACTGGCCACAGAGGGAAGTTAGAAGATATTTGTAAAGTTAAATATTTTAATAGTCAAGGGTCTGATGTAGGCTCCAGAGTATTACCAAATAGGAAATAGAAACTCAGAAACAGATGTTTTTTCTTCCATTACAATGGGAGAAAAAGATAGACTATATGAGGAAAGATGCTCACAGGCTGGTAGATTTGGTGGTAAAAAGGCAAAGAGATTGGTTTCTGTACTCTTCTGTTTAACCTCTAAGCTATCTCAATCAACTTTGTATAAAATAAGCTCTGTCAGAAACTGAAAAAAAAAAAAAAAAAAACATACCAAGTGAGGTAGTCTCAACCCCACAGGCTGGTTAGAGATTGCTCTCACAATATTTGCCAGGGCTGTGGATACTACTTGTTTAGAAATGTGAGGGAAATGCCCCCATATAAAAAAGAATAAATTTGCATCCTACTTGTATTATCTAGGATGGAAATAGACTTCAGATACTGTAGACAAGAAAGTGTGTGGTATCTCAACACATCATTTTTTTTTCCTCATCACACTGCAATCTAGGAAGAAAATTCCTGATTGACGATTTTCCTTCTCATAGACTCTTTCAGCACACATATCCTACCTCCCTAGAGCAGTGGACTCAAACTTTAACACACATTAGAATCCATTGGGAGATTCGATAAAGCCTCAGAATTCCGGCCCCATTCTCAGAACTTCTGAGTAAGTAGGTCTGCAGTGGAAACAGAGAACTTACTTTGCTAAGAAATTCCCCTGCTGATTCAAGAGCAGCAATAATTGATTAATTAAGTCAACCATAAAGGAAAGACAATTCTGAGGATAAGGCAGACATCTTTCTTCGACGAACCCTCATTACTGTTCTCCAAGCTTCTTTACGTACCAAGAGGCTGACCAGCAACAAAGAACCTCTCTGACCATTTAATTTTTGCTGGGCTGTTATCAAAGGAATATGAGCGAGCAACGAGAGAGAGAGAAAGGAAGGAGAGTTTGGGTTGTAGTCTTCTCCCCGTGAGGCGGCTGTGAGTTGGTAGCATCTGAGGTGAAGGTCTTCCTCCAGGCACACAGTCACTATATAGAACTCGCTTTCTATGGCATCTGCTTCATCCTCATGCCCTTCCAGTCACAGAGTCCAAGAATCACCTTGGTCATTACACTGGAAGGTGCACTGCCTTTAGAGAATCCTTATCTCCTGCCTCACTTTTGTTAGCGCATTATCACACTATCTTTAAATTATCCTAGCAAAGCACATCATTCATTTCCCATGGAAATATGACCAACCCAAAGGACAGAACAAGCTTTCTTGCAAATCTTGAGTAAAGGTGCTACACTGACTCCAGCTGCATTCCCTTAAGAAGACTGCAAGTGAGGCTAAGGTGTGTGCTAACTGTGCTCTCAGAAAGTGGAACAAATGATTTTTGTTTGAGTGAGCAACAGTATTTCTACACATACAGGTTTTACTGTGTCATTCTAGAAATCCAGGAATCTGAAAACCAGCTTATAATTATTTGAATTTATAACCTGAGTGTATTTTACATATAATATGTAAAAATGCATTTGATAGCTGGAAAAATTTTCTCAGAAATACACATTTGGCAAATTGAGATGAGAATATATAGCATTTTTTTAAAAAAATTATTTATTTGAAATTCAGATTTACACAGAGAGAGAAGGAGAAGAAGAGGAAGAGAGAGAGAGAGAGAGAGGCCTTCCATTTGCTGGTTTACTCCCCAATTGGCTGCAATGGCCGGGGCTGTGCCGATCCAAAGCCAGAAGCCAGGAGCTTCTTCTGAGGGTTAGAATCCACTGCATTACATGGCCATCCTCCACTGCTTTCTCAGGCCATAGCAGAGAGCTAGATAGAAAATGGAGCAGCCAGGACTTGAATCGGTGCCCAAATGGGATGCCAGCACTGCAGGTGGTGGCCTCACCCACTATGCCACAGTGCCGGCCCCTATAGCATTTTATACACCAATTTATCAAGAGACGTGCATTATTTTAGAAAATCTCATCAGCAATAGCAACAATTTGAGTCAGCAATACAAGATAAGAGAACCAAGGCATTTGACCATTTTTATGTGGTATGACTTGTGTAACCATTTCCATAATAAAATATATTTTATTGTCTTTATATTAAGGATTGAATTCTATTGATTTTTTAAAAAATTATATGTACCCAAGGCCTGTGTCATGGTGTAACAGCTAAATCCACAGGCTTCCATGCCAGCATGCCATATGGGTGCCAATTCAAGTCCTGCTCCTCTACTTTCTATCCTGATACCTGCTAATGGTCTGGAAAAAGCAGCAGAAGATGGTCCATTTTCTTGAGCCCTTGCTACCCACATAGGACACAAGGAGGAAGCTCCTGGCTTCTGGCTTTTGCCTGGCTCAGCCCTGGCCATTGCAGCCATCTGGAAAGTAAACCATCAGATGGAAGATCTCTCCCTCTCCATCTCCCCCTCCCCCATAGCTCTGACTTTCAAATAAATAAATAAATGTTTAAAAAGTTCTATGTACCTAAGTAAGTTATGATTGCATTCTAGTTCCAATCATAAATAAAAGTGTTATAAAAGAAGATATTTGTTCTGTGGTATCTAGAGTCATACTTTCTAAAGAGAATGACTTTTGGAACAACATTTGCTGTCATGTAGATGTCAGAAATATGAAACCTGAAATAATGAGTCAGCACAGTCAGAAAGTAGAGAAAGTAGACATATGTCAGGGCTGTAGAAGTGACAGCTGCATGGAGCCATCAGACTGTCCATCCCCAAAGGGTCTAGGGAACAGCTAACTCTGTGCTTCCAGTAATTCTCTCATTTGCAGGCACTGTTATTGCCAGTGGGCCTCATACCTTCCTCCTCAGTAAACACTCCCTCAAGTGGGGAGTTTTGAGGCCTAAAAGCAATTAGGGAAATGTCCAGAGATAGATTCCATTTAAGTGTTCATTAAATAGTACAACTGTCATAAAAGCCTTGGAGATTACAAATACTGCTCAGGGATATGGCATATTTTCCTTTCTCTTATTCTATGGATATTTGCTTATAAGTTAGGAACCAATATGTAAGTAAAATATTCATTTTTACATCTCTATTACAGTGACAAAAAGAAAGAACTATAACAAAGAAATTATATGCACACATATACACAGGTTGATGAAGGTTAGCATCCAGTTCTTGTTAATATCAAATTTGCACATTATTTAGGGCCCATTGGTGCTAACCAAGTGCTTTCTTGTATGTTACTTCATTGATTCCTGCAAAATAAGTTTTTATATTTAATTTTCTGCTAAGGAACAACAAGGAACTCAGGGCAATTAATTGCATATCCAAAACTGGCAGTTGTTGGGCTCAGTAATTAAGCCACTGCTTGGTGTGGCTGTATTCTATATGGGAGAGCCTGGGCTTGCATCCTGACTACTGATTCCAGCTTGCTCTGATAATATGCACCCTGGGAGATCTTGCCACCCACACAGGAGACCTGAATTGAGTTCTGGGCTACTTGCTGTGCCCTGGATATTGTAGGGATGTGGATAATAAAGTAGCAAATGGGAGAACTTTCCCTGTATCTCCACCTTGCTCTGCCTTTTAAATAAATAAATATGTATACGGTAAATCCCAACACTATTATGGGAGTGACATATAGAGTCAAGATCAAGGTTTAAAAGTCACCATCTATTCTCTTGCCACATGTGATTAATCCTGTGTATCAGAAACTCTTGATGGGATGAAAAAGTGAGGTAGCCTTGGATTTGATAGAGAAGATCAGGTAGGTTACAGAAAAGATATGCCCCATCTCCAGCTGTCCTTCAATCCTCTGTATTTGGTTTTTGACACCATCACATCTCTGAAATTCTACACTAATAATCTCATTGTTGATAACTAAACAAGTTTTCTTCATTTTAACTTGATCTTTGACATCTTCTTTGCATATTTTGTATGTGTAGATGTATTTGTCTAGGTTAGTTATTAGCACTCATTAAACTAGAATAAAGTGACTCCTATGTACAATCTCCTAAGATAGACCTGACTGCTCCGATGCTTTCAAGTACTGCCTACAAACTGGTGGCACAATTCTCTCCTGAGCTCGAGACCTCAATGCCCAATTGCCGGCACATCATCTCTGAAACATGTCATGGGCACTACAGGCTCCCTGGGCCAAGACAGATCTCTTCACTGTGTTCCTCCCAGCCAGGCCTCAACATACACATAAGTGCACACATACACAAATTGCAGTTTTTCCTCATTCTCTTCTTGAATACTTGGACTTAATTCCCCTTTCCTCCAATTGCAGGCAGGTATAGAAATGAACATAGAAAGAGCAGATTGTGTCATGTCCTCTATACTAAAAGCCTTTTACAATCCCATGCTTCCTTTGTTATATAGCCCAGGCCAAACATATTATAATTTCATCTGTTTGGTGACTTTACTGTTAGTCATGATCATCATCATCGTGGTGTTTTGATCAGCACTTAACTATATAAAGTGTTTTTTTTTTTTTTTTAATTTAACCCACTCAACTCCAAGCAACATAGGAGAAAGGATCGATCTTATATGTCCCTGGAACCCCAGCACTAATAGAGGCTGGCACATAGAAGCCATTTAGTCAAAATTAATGAAAAGAATGAAAGATTTGATGAATGGATGAGTGTGAGTAGAATGGAGGAGAGGCAGAGGGAGGGATGGAGGGAGAGTGAGAGAAATAAGGGGGGAGGGAGCAAGGGAGGGAAGAGAGAGAGAGTAAGAGGGTTCTTTGAAAAGTTCATGGAAAATGAATATTGTGACAAAAAATGCCTGAATATTAATTTTGGTGGGAGTGAAAAATAAACTTTCAATTCCATTTCTCCACAACCTTTTAAAAGTAGTTTTATATGTAGTCTTTGGTGGAAAGACCTCATTCCTACATACTTTGATCAGACTGGAAATCCCATAGCAATGCTGCTCCCATGCCTGAGTGACATAGGTTCACTTAGAAATGCTGTTTTAGCTGAGGATATTATTTTATACACATAATGAGTATATACTTACATAGCTTCCAAATAAGGGCTTTGAGAATCCCCTGTTCAGCCAATGCTGACGAGTTCTCTTGTGGAAATTATGCATCAGGTCAGTATCTCTTCATAAATCCCAAGGAAATCTGGATGCCTCACCATTTCGGTAAAGACAGATCTCATGAAAAGTTAAAGAAAAAGGAGGGATTCAGAGAAGGAAGGAAGGGTTCAACCAAATCAGTGAACCCCTAATACTTCATTAACTGCTTTTCCCCAAATAAAGGTTGTGGTACAGACGAAAAGAAAATAAATTATGTGAAATACCTAAGCAAACATATATTGAAACATTAAGCAGAATAGAACACATTAACAGTCTATTTCTTTTGAAATATTTGCTTCCTTTTTTATTGGGATAAAATGTAAATATATTACACATGGAAGAACAATAGAATTGTACAAGAATTGATTCTTTTTTTTAGGAATTCACAAGTGAGACTTCAGGGTTGCTGCTTTGACTGATTGATTGATTGATTGATTATTTGGGAGACAGAGATAAGGACAGAAAGTACTCCTACCCACTGGTTCACTTCCCAGATGGCTACATCAGAGCTGAGGAGAAGTCAAAGTGAGGAGTCAGATATTCAATCCAGTCTAGCACATAGGTGGCAGGAACCTAACAACTTGAGTCATCTCCACTGCCTTCCAGAATCTGCACCAACGTGAAACTGGAGTCAGAGTGTGGAGCAGAATATCAATCCCAAGTACTCCAAAATGGCACGTGGGCATCTTAATTTGCATCTTAACCACAATTCCAAATGGGCATGCCCTCCCAATCAATTTATTTATCAGTAAAAATAGCAGGGGTTGTAGTTGGATTACCTGATCTTTTAATTAATAAGTTTTTTACTTAATTTAGAACCAAAGATTCAGGGGGAATTTTCAGTGGTTGTTCTTGTCTGATAGAGATGTCTTCAATTTGATAAATTACTTTAATTATTTCAACCTTGGCATTTGACAAGGCTGGAGTCTCTTTCTTACTTTACCTCATGTAACTGCCCAAAAGGGATTCTAAGTCACTACTGTGTTGGGTTCAGTCACTCCACAGAGATGATGAGTTTTTGCCATGCCAATCATCTGGCATTAGTTTAATTGAGTTGGAGTATCAGCCCCAACAGAGACAATCTAGTTCTCCTTCAGAAAGCAGAGAAAAATCTTATCTGATTCAGTCTGACTTGGCAAACATGACTGCTAATTCCTGTGACTGCTGACAAACACAGCCTGCTGGCAGCAGAGAAGAGCCCAAAGCATGAGGAAAGTATTATTAGACAGATCTGGACTCACATCCCAGCTCTACCACTTCCCAGCTGTGTTACTAAAGTACTCGCATCATTTTTCTCACCTGGAAATTAAAAATATCAGGTGCTGAGGGCTGTTATTACAGATTGAATTTTATACTTGTATAAAGACTCTCCTGCAATGTGCAAATACAGGTATACTTTCTCACTGTCTCTTTAGACCTCAATTTTTTTTATTCTTTATTCATCTATTCCTTCAATATACACGATACACTACTCAACACACTAAATTTGTCTTGATTTTTGCATTCCTCTATTATAGAACATATAACCTGCTTTATGACTGCGTGACTTATGCTCACCCCCAAGCATTCTGTGAGCTCCTCAGCAATAAGGAGTCTCTCGTTTCTTAGAATATTCCTGAATATAGACAATTTTTTCAACTCCTCACAATCCTATGAACCTTTCTTAAGCATGGCTTAATTCTGTGAATCTCTCGCTTAAGAATGCAATAGAATTAATACAATTAGTTCCAGTTCCTTGGCTACAAAATAATGCTCTAGTTCCTAAATCGCACAATGAATGAACAGGTGCATTTCATCAGTGAGCTACAACATGTTTCCATTTGGCCTTCTCTAGACACTTAGAATCCAGAGAGTTGTAGCAATGTTAGATACTCATGAGCATATTTCAGCCTTTGTAGATTTAAGTACATTAAGATTTCCTCTTCCCAAGCCATTCTCCAAACTCAAACTACTCTTTAAAACCATTTTAAAAGTTTACTGCCTCCTCTGGCCAGTGCTGTGGCTCATTTAGTTCATCTTCCACCTGCAGCACCGGCATCCCATATGGGCACCACTTCTAGTTCCAGTTGCTTCTCTTCTAGTCCAGCTCTCTGCTGTGGCCTGGGAAGGCAGTGGAGGATGGCCCAAGTGCTTGAGCCCCTGCACCCACATGGGAGAGAAGTAGTAAGCACCTGGCTCCTGGCTTCAGATCGGTATAACTCCGGCCATAGCAGCCATTTGAGGAGTGAACCAATGGAAGGAAGACCTTTCTCTCTGTCTCTCTCTCTCTCTCTCTCTCACTATCCGTAACTCCTCCTGTCAAACAAACAAACAAACAAAAAAAAGTTTACTGCCTCCATGACAGTATTCTCTGTTTCCTTAACCATTTCCACAGGAGTTGATCAAATCCCTTGTTGATTTTATTTTTCTTTTTTTGTTTAGTTGCCAATTCATTGTCATTTAAAAAAAGCAAACAGCTTGAAACTCTACAGCATAAACATCCAACATTCATTCTCTCTCAGTTTCTGAGAATCAGGAATACAAGGGTGGCTTACTTTGGTGGATCTGACTCAAAGCTCTCATGGGATTGTTTTGTGGGACCAGCCAGGGTTGCAGTCACCTGCAAGGTCGTGTTTTGTTTCCTTAGCTCCTTCACCTGGCTGATGATATGAGGATTTAGTTCCTCACTCCACAGGGCATTCTGTGAGGAACAACTTGGCAACTGGCTTCCCCCAGAGTATTTAAGTGAATTAGGAAGAGAGCAAAGAAAGAAAGCAAAATAAACCCATGATGTCTTTTACACCCTAACCTTGGAGTGAAATCCAGTCTCTTCTGTATTATCCAAATGACCAGAGAGACAACTCCAAGAGAGTGTGTGGGAGGAGCCAAGGAAGACTGTGAAGACCCAGAGCCCAGAATAGCTGGGTACCATTTAGTAGATTGGCTGTTGGTGAGCTACTTACTGGTCTCCCTGGAGGGCCTGTACCTTTATTTCTGCAACATACTGGTGGGAGCAGCATTTTGTTGCATGTGGAATGTCTTTCTTTGTGATATCGTTGGTAGTTTACACCATCTCCTTCTGCATTACACGGTGCCTGAAATGGTGCTGAACAAGTGTTTCTTCACTTGATTGAATTAGATTGATGCCTCATAAGCTAAGGAAAATTTTCTAGTTTCTTAGATCAGGTCAATGAAATGTTCCCAGTTGAAGTAGAAATGAAAAAAAAATATATATGTATATTGAAAAAAATACAGAGGCCTTTTTATAAGTTCAGAGAGACACTTGGGCATGGTGGTAGAAAATGGCTTGTCTGTATTTTTCAAGTTTCCAAAGTAAAGATAATTTAAATGAATAGTGATTCATTCTCAACTGAAAAAGTACCAGATAAAAGTGAAATTCTCTTGGGATCTCTATTTTCTTTCTTTCTTTTTTTTTTTTTTTAAATACGGCTCCTTTTCTGCTACTTGTTTTTCTAAGAGAATCCTGAAAAGAATCCTGTTTTGTTTACTTGCTTGTTTGTTTTTAAATAACTCCACAGGACCTAATTCAATGTCCTCTACTTTATCTTTCACAATCATTTTTCAGAAAAACAACAGCATTTAGTCAAATAATTTGTAGTATTATATCAGGCAGATAACTAATCCTGAGTTTCAGCTTGGTGATTCATTAGATGAGTATGTAGATTTTTCAATATGCTAAATTATTTTTTGAGATTAATGGATACACTTAAGTTCCTAAACTGTAGAATTCTAGCACATGGCCTTGTTTCACATGTTAGGCTTAGAATAAATGTTTACTGAATTTGAAGTGTTGATTATGCATGTTTATTGGCTTATTTAAGACGCATGTATGCATAACAAGATTCAACTGTGGAAGATATTTAAAAATACTTTGTAAATGGTTGCTGGTATAAAGGTCTGCTAACTTTCAGGAATGTTCATTGTATATCTAGGTTTTAACCATCTCACATACAACTTCCAGATTCTCCACCCTACCCAAGTCTTGATTCTCTGTTGATTTTCAATTTCTCCCCAGTTCAACTAAAGTATTAAGTAATGTCTAAAGTGCTCACTGGTAAGAATTAGTGGCAAAGAATACCTCAGACTCAGCTTCATGTGGCTCCTGTGAGAGCCTTCTTTTTAGCTATGCCTCACCATTTGCCAGTCCCTTGCCTACCATTGGCAAGAATCCTGTTTGTTCTGTTTAGTGAGAGTCCTTTCTAGTTCCTCCTAGTCATTTCCTATTACCTGACCTCCTTCCGCTGCTTCTTGATTGTCAATTCTCGGGTGCCTGTGGTGCATTTGTTAAGCTCAGTTCTATATTGAAGTCTGTCTTCTGCTGCACTAGCTTGAACAACATCTGCCTTGACATTTTTCACAAGCGTCTGGAAGAATATTTTTTTTTACAATTATGGTTACTATGAGGAAGTTTTCATGTTCTTGAAGACCTGTTGGAAGAAATGTCCAGATTCACAGACTGCATAGCCTAAGTGAATTCTGTCTACCCTCTCTAAGAATGTCTTATTCACACTGCTGCCATTTTATTCAGTGTCCTATCAACGAAGTTGTTGGGATACAAGCTTTGGGACAGACACCTAGAAGAAGGAAGAATTTCGACTCTTGGGAAAAGGCAATTCAAAACAAAGTCTGCCTTCAACCCAGAATACTCCTGCCCAAAAGTAGAAAAGAAAACCAGCAGTTTATGACTCAATAAGCATTTATAATAATGTGGTAAGACAGCCATCACAGGTAACCCACTACAGACTGTAAACACAGAAAGTACGCATTTTTTGTAGTTAGATGAATAGAACCCACTCAGCACATGGAGCAGGATTTGTGATTTGAATTCCTTGGGTTCTTGGACAGCTAAAGTTACACCATGTCCTTGTGCCCCCTCCAAAAAGATAAAATGTTGGGCCTTCCTTGAGGGTGGCTTTTCAAAGACATCCTTACAGACATTGGTGTAAATGCTAGGTAGCTAGGTAGAAAGCACATCTGTGTAAGAGGGCAGAAGAAAACGGGAATCTTTGTATAATGGAATGAGGAATAATGTAGAAGCCAGCTTGGAGGCAGATCATCAACTGCTCTTGTTCAATAAGGTTGATAGGTGTGTCCTAACCCTCTCCTAGGGGCATCTTAGTCTTCCCCACACTGCACCAAGTGGGCTATTAGATCCAATAATACTGCACTGATAAGATCCTGGGAGGAATTTCAGGAATCTCATGCCCAGAAAGCCTAGGGCAGGGAAAAGGAGGAAGGAGAAGGAATGGTGGAAGGATTCTTACATTCATTAGAACTCCAGTCTAAAGCAATTCTCTCCCAAGTGCATCTGGACTATCAGGTGTATCCTTTTCATTAAACCTTGGTACCTCACATACCACTACTGTCTCAAGGCTGAATGCGTCCTTGTATGAACACAAGAATGCCCAACCTACATCTCTTCAGAAACAGTCTTGAGTTCTGAGATTAGAAGAGGTTTATTTAGATTTTAAAAAGATGTATGAAGTACAGAGAAGGGAATTTTCAAACAAAAGAACGAGGAGAACACCTCATTTACTTTCAACAGGGAGAAATTAGCCTCTTAATTTTTTTGTAAGCTTATTTTTTGTTTCAAAATTTAAGTTTGTAACACTTTGCCACATTTATTTCATAAACATAATACACACACACACACACACCCTGTTAGCCGTCACAAAGCACACCAAACACCGGAGTAAGGGAAAGAGTTTATTGGGGAAAACCCAGCAGACTGGAGGGGAGGGACAAAGAAGAAGAAGAAGAGAGAAGGAGAGTATAAGAGAGAAACAGAGAGGAGAGGAGCTGCGAGGAGAGAAGAGAGAGAAGAGAGACAAGAGGGAGAGAGGAGAGCAGACAAGAGGAGCCAAGAGAGCAGGAGAGAAGAGCCAAGAGAGAAGAGCCAAGAGAGCCACGTGTTCAGGAACAGGTCCTTTTAAAACTTTGCTGGAGGGCGGGCACGGAAGCTGAAGCAGCGAATCCCATTAGGATGGGGGTGGAGCTTGACAACAGTCATTGGGCCATGTGGCCACCTGGCTTCCAGCAACGGCGGCAGGGGCTAGAACTTAGGATGTAAATCAGGGTGTAGATTGTGCCGTAGATAAAACTGTGCCAGTTTCCTAAGACACCCCTACATACTATTTTTAGAGATATTCATATTACAAATGAGGGGTTCATGATAATAATCATAACATGGAGAAACAAATGTGTGTTACCAAGTACCTGCCTTTCCAACATTCCCTAAGTTGTACTCACTCAATAAACTGCCATAATCAGGGTCTCATAAAAACCCCCACAGAGCAATTTCATCATCCCCAAGCAGAAATAAATTTACAAGCCATTTTTACACAATGCTAATAAAATAATACTGAGAGCAATTATTTATCAAAATGTCTTAGGAAGTTTGGTGACTGTTTTACAAAACATGATCTCATTATCTACACCTCAGAATAGCACCAGTATGTTGACACACAGGCCCGATCTCTCATTTATGTCCAAATTGTCTTTTTCTGTTCAGCAGTTTATTTGTAGAAATGTGGTGTAGTGTGTGTGTATGTGTGTTTGTGTGTAAATGTGTACTGTGTTTGTGGTGTGTATGTTGTGTTTGTGTATATATGTGTCTTGTATGTTTATGTGTGGTTTGTGTATATGTGTGGTGTGTTTGTGTGTATATGTGCTCTGTGAATATCTATGCCTATATGTGGTGTGTGAATGTGTATGTCTGTTGTGTTTGTATGCCTATATGTGGTGTGTGTGTGTGTGTGTGTGTGTTTAAAGGGGATTCATGATAAGGGTTGGGAGAATATGGTTCTGCTCTTCAGCTATAAAATTTGAATTTGTCCTGAACACACACTGTTGTAATTCAGATATTTTTCCTATTTGTTTGAAAAGCAGAGATACAGACAGAGGGAAAGGAGAGAGAGAGAGAGAGAGAGAGAGAGAGAGAGAGAGAGAGAGAATCAACCATCTATTGACAAAGTCCCACAATGTCTCAAATCCAGGCACCCAGGACTCAATCTGAGTCTTCATGTGGATGACAGAGATCCAGCTGCTTGAGCCATGTGCCCTCTTTCAGGGTGTGAACTAGCAGGGAGCTGCATCAGCAGCTGCACTGGGATCTGAATCCAGGCACTACCATATGGATGCAGATCTCCCAAGAGGCATCTTAATCACTGTACCAAATGCCTGCCCCTCTCTAACTCAAATCTAAAAAGAAACTTCTCAAATAAAACTTGAGTCCAACCTATTCCTTTTATTAAAATAAATGACTTTTTTTTTTAATTTCATAGAGGACTTCTTCACTTTTAAAATATTTCCACACTTTAAAAAATTCAACTTATATCACTGTAGTTTGAATTGAATCAAATCAAATCAAATGAAGTTTATTTTAAATTCTACAAAATCTCCTGATAAAAGTGAGGTAAGCATATGCATCCGAGCGAATAAACTAATGATCCACATGACTGCCAAGAAAACTGAGAATTAATTGGATTTTGTACTCACTCATAATAAATCCCCTGAGTACTGCATGCAGTGACCAGAGATGCATTCCCTTTTATCATGCAAGATAATGGGATTACCAGTTAGACTGAGTCTTTAATCTTTGTTGATAAAGTGAAGCGAATAATCAGGAAATACACTAGGTGGGTTTAAATTGCTGAAGAAGAAAGAAAAAAAAAAAAAAGAGAGAGAGAGAGAGAAAACCTGAGGTGTTAGATTGCCTATCAGAGAAATAGAATTAACTCTAAACACATTTGCATAGTTGAACAGGATTTCCAGCTATGGTTTCAAGGTGTTATTTTAAAGTTAGTTGCCTAATGCAAATAATTGACATGTATAATGAGCTATTTAATTTGTGTTCTTTGATTCTATCTCTTTGATTGGAATATGATGTATTGCTGGTTTTTTTTGTTCTAACACACATACTAATTTAGTTATACAAGGGAATGGAGTGAATAATTTCTTTGATTTTTTTAATGAGGGATATGAATGCACTCCTTCTATTTTGATTTGCCTCTTTTATTTAACTTATTTTTATTTCTCATTTGAAACTGGGTATACCTGAGTAGAAGATATGTTGGAGAACAGCTTTTAAAATTGACGTCTGTTGATAGAGTTGGCTAAAACAGTACTTTTCATAAGTGAATTTTGTCATCCTTGATACATTTTTTGTTTGGCATGTAATTAATGGCTGGCAATAAACATATTATTTTATGTCAAAATATGGCTGTCTTTAAGATGCGAATTTGCAAAAAAGCGTCAAAATTTTTATTTTAAAAAATAAAATAAATTTAACTAAATCAAAAGTTATTATTTATTTTTGAGTCATTTCTAAGTGTAAAAATATATCGGGTCTATCTTATTATTTTTTTGTTTCTGTTATTGCCATTTAGGCTCAGAAAGGTGAGCTGCTCTGCCTAAGGACACACAGTTTATAAGTTGTACAACCAGACATGCAAGCTTAGTACAGTACCCTTAACTCCCACAAAATTCCTGAGATGACTCATTGGAAACACTCCTTCCAAATATGGCCTTTGATACCTTCTTCAGTTCAAGCATCTGTGAATCTCACACAGATAATTGTTCATAAAGTCCATATCTACATATACAGGCAACCATTTTGTTTGATGATGAACTTGAGTAACCATGCATACAAGTCAGATCTCTATAGGGTGCCACAAGTAAATATATTTTATCAGTAGACATTTCTAAATCAGATGTCTCCAAATCAGCCAACAGTGAAGCAGAGATCTAGAGAAACAGCATCTCCAAAAATTTAAGGAAAAATTATTTCAACTGTAACCTTCTGCACTTGGCTGCATTATCATCTTAATGATAGAGTAAATGCATTTGCAAGTCTATGGAAAGAAATTCTATTTTTTTTTCCTATTTAGCAAGCATCACTTATTACAGTTGTCAAATGTAGCTCACCTTACTGATTTTCCATCCACTGACCCCCTTACCTCTGTTTCTTGGCTGTATTGCCTTAGCTGTCTTTGATTTTCCCCTGAAGCAGGTCATAAAACTCTCATTGCAGAGGTGAAAGGATCAAAGACAATGAGGAAAAAAAAATCTGAATATACAGGCTTTGTTAAATTCCCCCACTTTACTATCATTACAGCATTCCCCTTTTATCCTTCGATCATACTTTTAAAAGATTTCTGTATTTATTGGGTGCACACAGAGATGACAGAAACGATTTTGTAAATACATACTTCTATCTTTTTAATACTTTGTTATATTTTGAGATAATATTTTTAATTTACATTATAGCCAAAAGCTTATTGGCTCCACTACATGAAGAGTTCAACAAATAAGAAGTGAAAAGTCACAGTCCAGCAGGAAAATAAGTGCAGGCTACACATGAAAAAGCAAAGATATTCAACTTCACTCATACAAAGTAAATTTTAAAATAGTCACAAAGTCATTAAAACTTTGGTAGAATAATTCCTATCAATTTCTGAAACAGATATTTAAAACAAATTTTGACAACACTGTATTTGAAGCAAAACTCATAAACTCAGGTCTTTTCTGGGCAGAACTATTACACACGGGTTTTTCTTTCTTTTTTTAAAATTTTAGCTCCAATGTGTAACATGTATGAGAGAACATGCAATAATTGTCATCCTGTGTTTGGCTTATCTCACTGACACCTGATGTCTGATGCCCTCCAGTTCTAACCATTTTGTTGCAAATGTTAGAATGTCTCCTTTTTATGTCTGAGTAATATTCCATTTATATATATATACAGATATATATATATGTATATACATATTTTCTTTATCCATTTATTTGATCTGATGATGGACATCTTTTTTGATTCCATATTTGGTTGTTGTTTACAATGCCTCTATATACATGGTGGAACAGGTATCTCTTTGGCAAAATGAGTCCATGTCTCTCAGGTATATGTCCAGTAGTACAATTACTGGCTCATATGTACAGTCTATTTCTATTTTTTTTAATAAAGAAATCTCCATGCTGCTTTTCACAGCCTTGTCAGTTGCAGGCATTTGGGGAGTGAACAAGCAGATGAAATCTCTCTCCCCCTCCCTCTCCCCTTCCTCCTCCCCCTCCTCTTCCTCCTCCTCCTCCCCTTCCCTCTCCTTCTCTCCCCTTCTTACCCCCTTTCAAATAAAATGAAAATAAATGAATAAAAATTATTTAAAAAGAAATGCAAGGCTGGCATTCTGTTGACTTTGTACAAGTCACCAGTCCCAGATTTAGTTTTCCAACTAGTGAATTCCTGGTTGATGGAATTTGCATAGGAGTTTCTAATCAAATCAAACCAAAACAAAACCAGATTTACAATTTTCATTTGTTATTCTCTCACAACCAGATAGATAGTTGGCTGAATTTGAATGAGCCAACTTTGAAGAAATGGGAAAAAAAGCCATGAATTGTAGGGCACCTGGTGTATGTTGGGTGTATGTATGTTGGGGTGTATGTGATATATATATATATATGTATATATATATTTATATATATATTTACCTTTGCTTTTTCTGTCAATCCACCACATTGGAAATAACTTTGAAGTGCCTTCACCAGAAGGTTTTCTGGCTGCAGAGGCTGGATCTTTAATCTGCAATAAGATTGCCTACCTCTGTCATCTCTAGGGAAGCAGGGACTATGGGAGCAAGATTCTTTCCCACCCCCCAGGAAAATACAGAAGCAAACCAGCAGCTGCTGAGATCTGCTTGGATTATTTTAAGATTATACTTTTCCAGTTCTCCAGATGCATACACATCATTTCTTCATTTGATGTAGCAAATAGATCAAGTTCCACTGGCTAATTTAAATGCCTCTTATGTTGGCAGACATGTGGTGTAGCAGAAAACTGGTCACTTGTCATGTTCTATTCCTACATTAGAGGACCTGGATTTCAGGCTTAACTGCTTCACTTCCAAAACACTTTCCCACTAATGTCCACCCCGGGAGGCAGCAGTGATATCTCAAACTCTTGGGTCCCTGCCAACCATTTGGGAGACCTGGGTTGAGTTCTGAGCACCTGGCTTTAGACTGGCCTAGCCCTGGTTGTTGGGGGCATTTTGGCAGTGGATCAATGAATTGAAGCAATCTCTCTCTCTCTCTCTCTCTCTCTTTCAAATAAAATTAAAGTAAAAACACAAAAATTAAATTCTGTGTGTGTGTGCATGCAAGGATGTGTGTGACAATTTGATTTAACACTTTTACTATCGGGAAGACATTACCAATTTCTGAGTGTATTTCCAAAGGTTAATGGAAAAGTAGAATTAAAAGAAAAAATTTGTTTTGGTGGAGAAATGATAAAGTCCATGAATATCCCATGAAATTTTTGAAGATGCCTCTTCTATTCACATATGAGTCTTTAAATACTTATTTGACCCATCTTTTCTTTAACCTTGGAAACTGCATCTTCTCCGTTTTTCCCTTGCTAAGAGGAAAAACTTCAAAGCATTTCACTTTGTTCATCAATTAAAATATATATCTAAAATAGACATTCATTAAGGTTTGGTATGTGTGCATTCAATTAGTTCTAATTAGTCCTTGAACGTAGAAAAGTATTAAAGAAAGGGAAATGGATATTTTAATCAGTGGGAAGATGGATGATAATGACTCGGCAGTCTCTGTCTTTCCATGAAAGAGTTTTCAACTGTAATCAGTCAGAGGATTTGTTTAAAGTAGACTGCAGAACTCATGGCAAGTGTTTGTAGAAAAACTTCATTGATGGCATGTTTTCTGTGATTTTTCTTTTTCTTCTAAAACACACATATGCACACACACACACATACATGTACCACACTATTTTTGCCAGAAAAGAGCTATCTAACATGTTTCATTTTAAATAGACTGTTCAAAATACAAGTGTCAGTGAATCAGTTCAAATTTCCATTCTGAACGAGGAGCATGTCACCAGCAGAAGTGAAATGCTTTCCTCAAGAGCCTTCTTTTTGGTTCAGAGCAGACTTCACTATGGGGTGAGCAGATGAGATAGTGCCAATTTTGTTAAACAAATTGAAATGTTAAACAGTGATGAGAGCAATAACGGAAAGATTCCTAATTTTAACTGCTTGCTCAGCTGTGGAAGAAACTCAATTCCTTTCACAGTTCAGCAAGAAAGACCTCCCTTGTCTTTGAAAGACATCAGCTCTCCAACAGTGCAGGGGATGACTTTGGTTCAGCTTGAGAAGGTGCCTTCCACGAACAGGGAAGGAATGGAAGACCAATGCATACCTTCACTCCTCCAGAAGTGCCCAGCAACCTAAGAGTCCATGCTAAGCTCAGTTACCATAGTGGACATTACTGTATGCTCTAATAAATTTCCTAATATTGCCCAATAGAAATTACGTGGAAAATGTCTATTATGAAAAATCTACATATGAATTTCAGAATGCTTTGCACAAAAAATGACCATCTCTTTTAATTCAGCAAATGCTTTGCAGCCCTCTACTGTGTGCTAAATCCCTGCTTACTTCTCTCTCTTCATCCTGTATTTGTCTTGAGTGTGATGGAGGACAATGAATCTTCCAGTATTCCCAATAGTCAGCCCTTTTTGTCAAAGAATGTTGAGTTTTCCTTGTGCGATTAAAATGCAGATTGCTTTAGGAAAGAATGATGGGAGAAAAGAAAATTGTCATATATGGGTAATAGCACAGTTACCAGATAATTGACTAGGATGTTAGGTTGAATAACTCCATAAAATACATTGAATAGAGACGTCCAAAGGTATCCTCTGGTGTCCATCAGGCTCAGCAATGTCTTCTATATATTGGCTGAAATTTAATGAAGTAAATTCATGGTAGAATATAGGTCCTATGAAATATATGAAGACTCACATTTTTATAGTCATGCTATGAGATGATACAGTAATGCACCCGTGGTTGGGTTATGCTGGATGCTGTTGGTGCTCCCCATGATACATTTGGCCACCTCATTGTGTCCAGGCAAGCCAGCCTGACTTCCAGTGACCAGCATGGTGCTGTGATAAGAAACTTTCCCTGAGCTACCGAAACATAATGTATGTGAGCCACTGTCCTTCTGGAAAGATTCCCTTAAACCATGAATGAGAGACACAGGGACATCAGTACTCCTGTCCGCAGACCTATTCCTAAGGCAGATATTGCCACAACCTCCTCAAGTTTCCCTATCAGATGAAGCATCGGTGACTGTGGGAGCCATCCATGATAGCTTCTCTCCTTTCCCCAGCATCAACCTTTATTTACTCTCTGCTAGTGTCTCTTCACCATGTGAAGAAACTCTATGTACTCAGTTCTCATTTCTAAGTGAAGCAAGAGATCAGCTTTGGGTGCAAGGGTGGCAACTAGAAAGACAAGAACTCTTGTCTGAGAATGGACCTACATAGTATTTTTCCCTGGTGGCTTAGAGAGTAGAAATGTTTCTCCATGCTGTTCTCTGTAAGATGAAGGAGAGACTACAGAAAAAGTTAATACATGAGGTCCTGGGTTTGACTTTGGGAAAGTTTAAGCTTATGGGAAAGAGAATGCAGATGCATCTAGGCTAGACTAGAGAAAAGGCAAACTTACTGTCAAGGAGCCAACTGTAGGCTCTTTGGGATCAAAATAAAGACAAATGGTCAAGTCTGGGAGGGTAGAAATCTGAAGATGACACCTGTCAGATGGGGTGGGTAAAGTGAAGCAGGCATTTGGAGAAAAACTGGGAAGCAGCTAAGGAGGAGAGATGATTATTCTTTTTTTTCTAGCATAAGGATGGGAATTTTAAAAATGTATTAGTCAGCTTCCAGGTGTTTACAGTTACCTGGGGAGTGGTGTGGGTGGAACATTCACAGGAGATAGCAGACTTGAAGATTAACGGATCCTGTCATAGTGCTTATGTGTAAGAGGGAGGAGGAAGAAGCTTAAGAAAAGCAGAAAGGAGGAAAATTGCAGTCTCGAAAGTAAGACTTTGGGAGAGAAAGGAAAGGCTGATGAGAGTAAGACAGAATGGGATGGAAATAAGTGTATACTGGTTTTCCATTACATCTTAGCATTGATGTATATTTTTATATGCATTGTTAATTTTTCACCTGTACTAGACTGAATTTTGGTTCATGTGGCTAAACTGTTTCCCCTGTCCTAAATGATAGTGAAAAGGCCAAATAACTCCACTCTCTCAGCATCACCCAAACTTCAGAATAGTGTGACTTGATTTCTCTCTTGCCTTCACATCCTCTGAATATAGCTTGGACCTCACTTTTAAACATCTGCAGTCCATTGCTAGTCTAGTATTCAAATTGTAAGCTCTTCAGTTTGATACTCTGCAAACATTTATTTGATAATACATGTTTTATTGGCTGTAAAGTGCCACAGGCATTCATGTAGCTATAAAAGTAATAACACTTAAAATAATAATAATCTTCCATTGAGTCTCTTGAGTTATAGTGTTTTACTGGCAAGAGTCTCAGTAATGTTTGATGCCTGCTCTACTCATGAGATCTTCATGAAAATGAAATGTGAAGATGCATGTTTATGGAGCTGTACCACTGAACATGTTTTAAGTACATACAGTGCTGCTCTTTCTTCTATAGCTAGTCTAGTTTTCAAAAATGACTAAAGACTGCATGACATTCCCAAATTTACAAAATTCTATCCTGCTCTTAGCAATAATAGGATACCAATTCTAGTGAAAAAGTGAATTTGATTCTGCTGTATAGTTTCACTGCTTGGGCTAAACTAGTCTCAAAACATATGCAAATCTTCCTCATGTCTTTGTTATTTCCAGAGGTATTGTCAAGTTGTTGAGATAGTTCAAAGCAGGCAAAACTTTGTGTATAGGTGCACATGAATGCATGAGTGTACAGTCTTCAAACTATTTCAAAATACATATCAAAGTCAGTGAAATATCAATGGAATGGAAGGTCTGACAATATTTATTTATATGACCCTAATTTTTAAATTTTTAAAAATCTATTTAAGAATTATTTATTTATGCATTCATTCATTAGAAAGTCAGAATTACAGAGAAATTTGGGGGGAGAGAGGTAGAGAGAGAGAGAGAGAGAAAGAGAGAGAGAGAGAGAGAGAGAGAGAATCTTCCACCTGCCAGTTCACTTTCCAAATAACAGTATCCAAGGCTGCACCAGGCTAAAACCAGACCAAGGAATTCAATCCATGTCTGCTACATGGAGGGCATGGGCCCAAGTATTTGGGCCATGATCCATTGCTTCCCACACAGATTAGTAGTGAGCTGGATCAGAAGTGGATCAACCAGGACTTGAGTAACTACTCCAATATGGAATGTTGGCTACACAAACAACAGTTAATCCCACTCTGCAATAATGCAGGCCAGGATTTTTCTTCATCTTTAAAACAAATAATCTTATGTATTTTGCTGAACTTTATGTGTAAATAAAATACAACACAAAACTTAGTACTATTACTAATACAGAAAGAATTTCAATAGCAACTATTAGTAATAATGCTACTGGTACTCAAAAAAGTGGCAATTGAAATAACATACAAGAATTTAAATAATAATTATCAATACTAACATAACTGATATTCAGAAAGTTGAGAAATAAATAACATGAGAGAATTTAAATAAACTTGTTCTACTGACACTACTGGTATACTGGAATAGGAGAAAATTTAAATGATGTGTAAGAATTTAAACAGCAACTATCACTTCTAATACTACTGGTACTCAATATTTTTCTTTGAATAAGAAAGAAGAAAGATTTCAGACACCATTTCCCTTTTTGAATCTTAAGTGTCTTAGAAGCTAAAATGCAGAGAGAATCACTAGCACCAGTGGACCTGTAGTGAAATCTATGTGCACAGGAGCCACGTGTGGCTTATGTGGTACCTGGTGTTAAAAATTTGCAAGTGGTTCCAAAGGATTAGGTAACTGATTTATAGGGCTTTACAGATTACCACAAATATGTAAATGTGGGAGGGTCTGAGTAGGGACAACTTGATAAGTTGTGGACCTTGACTACAGTCACTCTGATAGTGTGAGCAGAACCACAAAAGTAACAAGGATTCTGAATGTATGAATGTCTGAGGATATTCAGGGGGTCATACGAGTCTTTCCTCACCAGATCTTACATTTATTCCCTGCATAAAAATATTCTTCAATATTATTGCTCATACTGATGATTGAAGGTATCAATTAATGCATAAATCTAAATTCTGTTTAGACAACCTTTCCCCAGATCAAATATTACATATAATCTATGAGAATTGTGTGCTTGGGATGTTTTGAGTTTTAGAAAATCCAGCTTTACAAAATGATGCATTTTGGAAGTCAACACAGCTGAATCTTGTAAAATGATTTGTGTGTTATAGAGGAGAGAAAAAAAGCACATTACACATTCATTATATCCCAGATTCTATTCTGAGCATCAAAAAACACTTCCAAGAACACCAAGAAAAATGGTGCTTAAAACACAAGGAAAAAGAAATATCATCTGTAATGTAGAGAGCCAGGCAAGAAGCCCTATATTTGTTTGATTAAGTTACTAAGTGGCATAGGGTGAGTTCTGGATTTACATGTTCCTCACTTTTTTTCTATAATTAATTAATTAACTAACTTGAAAGAGCATCAGAGAGAGAGAGGGAGAGAGGAGAGAGAATCTTCCATTCACCCCTCAAATGACTACAACAGTTAAGGCTGATTCAGACTAAAATCAAGACAGGAGCTCTACCTGGGTCTCTCACATGTGTGGCAGGGACTTATGTATTTGAATTGTCATCTGTTACTTTCTAGGTACTGGATTGGAAGTGGAGTAGCTGGTACTCCAATCAGCACTCTGACATGAGATACACACATCTCAAATGGCAGCTTAACCCACTGAACAAGAGTGCTTGACTCTATTACTTTCTTAGATTTTCCGAAGATGTCTACGAAAGCAACGAGAGTTGCCTTAATAAAACCCTGTTTAAGGTGGGAAAGAAAGGGTGTGGTAGGAGGAATCTTCTTGCACATGATTATCTCCCTCCATTCCTTACTGTTTCTCTCTCTTTAGTTTTTTTCTTGCTTTCCCCTATGTCCCATTAGGTAGGAAAATCCAATCAGAATCCTATAGATTTCATTGTTGGGAAGAATGCCTAGAATAAATTTATCTTCTACTTTTAGTTTCAGGAGGAAAGCCAGCCATATGGGGAAGTGAGCTGAAGTTATGGGATTTCATCACAATTTCCTTTTTGACTATTAAATTGTAGCTAAGCTGAGATGCCCTCAACGGAAGGCAACTCTCTACTTGAGATGCGTTTCCCATTCCCTGACAACCCATAGCCAATAACTGCCATATGCGCAGTATAAATCCTCAGCTTGCAGCTCAGCACAGCACAGCACAGCTCTGGGGTGCACCCTGGGTTCAGAAGTTAGTATGAGGCAGATTGATGCATTGACTGAGATTCTTGCCACACAACTCTTGACCATCTTAGCTCTGTTGCTCCACTATGGGTGGCAATCTGTAGAGCATTTCTCAATCAACTTTGTTAATTATCTCTATTTCTGAATCAGCTTCTCAGGAAAATCAATCCAAAAGAGATTGGAGAAAAAAGAAGCAGGAAAGAACTTTAAGATAGGTGTCGAATAGTTTGGTGAAGCTCATGTGTCCCTTGTGCTCTTACGGTAAACTCTTTTAGAAATAAGAGAGTGGAGAAACATACAAGCTGAATATCTATCCAAGATTGTACAGCTCTAATCATGATTTTCCTCAAACATCTTGCCTCTTTCTCTTTTTAAAACAATGTTGGTTTTATTTTTGAGGCAACACCTTTAATTTACATTATAGTCAAAAGTTTATTGTTGCATTACTCTTAGAGCTTTTTATTTAAAATTCTTAAAAATAAAATTAACTTACATGGTCCAGGTATTTAAATCATTTTGAAGATGTTTATGTTTTCAAATCAAATGATAAGTAAGATCTGAGTGGACTGGGATGATCATTATTTTCACTGCTGTTTAGATTGAACTATGATTACTTTTATATTTAGTCAAGGTTAGCTCTCTGGTTATTTAGGTTTTTGAAACTGTCCATCCAACCACAATAAATCTCCAAAGCCCATGATAATTGACTGAGGTTCTCTACTTTTAATTTGTTGCTCACTCTTGCCTCAGAATTTAACTATGTCTCCCTGTAATTTGAAGAGCATGATAATCAGAAGCTTAAATTAGTCAATATCTGAACCACTCCAAGACATATATTTTTATGTGTTCTAAACATTCCATGGGAGGATGCAGGAGGTTACCTTATTTATTTAACACTTCTTTGATTTCTTGTTCTAAATTATTACCACATATATCTGAAAGGAAAACTGAAATACATTTTTCTGAGAATCAGGACTTTTTGTCCTATTGGTGATATTTTATTTGCAGATTATTTGGTTTTATTCCAGTGAGCATTAATTGCTGCATTTTTGTATCATTAATTTGCTACTTTGACATGGAGCCAGGTGTATTTATTGCACTGGAGCCTCTTACCATAATCTACTGAAGCACAGACTATTCGACTGTTTGGATCACATGTGTCTGTCTAGAAATGACAAGATTGGGGTTTTCTATACAGTCTAGGAAAAGTTAAGAATCTCTCTCAGTTTCAAATTCTTCTAGTGCAGAGAGACATGAACATGACATCTATGTAGGAAAACTTATGATTTATTCAATAAGTATTTACTGAGCTTCTATTATGTGTCAGACGTGGAAATCTGGAGATGGATGAGCAAGGCATTCTCCCGGAACTAGCACTTTATAAGGTGGAAAACTGCCTGAAGGGAAACAAAAAATATTAAGGAAGAAAGGAGTTAATAAAAGAGTAACACTTTTTTTGAGAATTTATCTATTAGTTTAATTAATTTTAATTTTATTTATTTGAAAGACAAAGGGGGGAGAGAGAGAGAAAGAGAAAAAGAGAAAGAGATGATAGCGAGATAAAATGACAGGCGGATAGATAGAGCTCTTCCATCTACTGGTTCACTCCCGAGTGCCCACAGTAGTTATATCTGGTTTAGGCAGAAGCCAAGAGCCCAGATCTCAATCTGAGTTTCCCACAGGAGACCAACTACTTGAGTCATCACCCATCACCTACCAGGGTGTTCATTAGCAGAAGTTAGAATCAGGAGCAGAGCTAGGACTCAAATATGGGCATTCCAATTTAGGATGTGAGCATACCAAGCCAGTTCCTAACTGCTGCATCCAATGCCTGTCATTAAGAACAATTTCTTTCTTTCTTTTTTTTTTTTTTTTTTTGACAGGCAGAGTGGACAGTGAGAGAGAGAGACACAGAGAAAGGTCTTCCTTTGCCGTTGATTCATCCTCCAATGGCCACCGCGGCCACCGTGCTACGGCCCGGCGCATCGCGCTGATCCGAAGCCAGAAGCAAAGTGCTTCTCCTGGTCTTCCATGGGGTGCAGGGCCCAAGCACTTGGGCCATCCTCCACTGCACTCTCGGGCCTCAGCAGAGAGCTGGCCTGGAAGAGGGGCAACCGAGACAGAATCTGGTGCCCCGACCAGGACTAGAACCCGGTGTGCTGGCGCCGCAAGGCGGAGGGTTAGCCTAGTGAGCTGTGGCGCTGGCCAGAACAATTTCTTAAGTTTTTACATGAAAGGATTATCATATTAAACTTGAAAATTCAATTAGCTAGGACATGAAATCCACATCATCTTCATTTCATCAAGGAAAACTTCCCAAGTTAACTATGCAGATATGATCTCTACTCAAACACCTCTCAGTTCCCAACCATGTGAAAATTATAGGTATTTCTATCTAGTTATGTGCAGTTCAATAGGGATGCCAATTCAATTCAACAGGGAAATAAGATTCAATTCAACAAATCGTGCTATGACAACTGGCTAGCCAGATGCTAGTTGTAAAATTCTGTTGGCCGGCGTCGCGGCTCAATGGGCTAATCCTCCACCTAGCAGCGCCAGCACACCGGGTTCTAGTCCCGGTCGGGTAACCGGATTCTTTCTGGTTGCCCCTCTTCCAGGCCAGCTCTCAGCTGTGGCCCAGGAGTGCAGTGGAGGATGGCCCAAGTGCTTGGGCCCTGAACCCCATGGGAGACCAGGAAAAGCACCTGGCTCCTGCCTTCGGATCAGTGTAGTGCGCCAGCCATGGCGGCCATTGGAGTGTGAACCAACGGCAAAAAGGAAGACCTTTCTCTCTGTCTCTCTCTCTCACTATCCACTCTGCCTGTCAAAAAAAAAAAAAAAAAAAAAAAAAAAAGAAATTCTGCTAAAAGATTCAAGATAAATATAGTTTTTTTTTTTTTTTTTAATTCCTCTGGCTGCCTTGCCCATGTTATCCCAATTAATTTATTTATACTTAGAGTGTAAGCAGTAGTAGTTTCTTAACAAGACAAACATATCATATACTTATACACTTATATACATATACTCATATACTTCTTTTTCCTGTACTATGCAAATGCTCTTCTTAAAATAATGAGTTTAATGTAACAAATAAGCAACAAGTGAACTCAATAGCTTTGACATCCATTCAGTTCTCATAGGAGATATTTACCAAATTGTAAGAAACTAATCTGTAATTTTTGTTTCATGGAAAATGCATTAGATTTAACTATCTCCATGCAATATTTGTAGTGATCTATTCAAATGGCTTGCTTCAAATCATTTATCACACTCATTCTGGTGGTTCCAGGAATAAAAGCAGATTTTTTTTTCTGAGTAGGGTTAAGACACCATGTAGAAGTATTTTTTTCCTTCAGATTCCTATTGGTCATGAGCCATACATACATGCACATAAACACAGCATAAAGTGTCCTTTGCTCTAAACTATAGCAGTTCCAATGCCCTTTAAGAACTATCAGTGAAATGCATCATTTATAAAAAATACTGAAGGATGGGAAACGTGTAAACCTTGTCAACCCTGAACTGCACGGCCATAAACACTAATGAATCTGCATTCTTTAAAAAAATCTTCCCTCCTGGGTTGAGGAGCTACCTATCTTTATTATCTTTAATATCCTGTTTCTAGTGCACTAAACCACCTTTATGAAATCACTCAGCCTCACAACACTTAATGAAAAATGAAAATTTTACAGGTAATGAATCCAGGCAGTCCATTTTAATTCCATTCCCAATTTTCCTTGTACATCAAGAGCAATCACCTCTGTTGGGGGAGAAATTCCCTCATTCTTCTCACTTCTAAGTCTTATTCAGGGGTGGGGGGTGCTGTGGGGTAGCCAGTAAAGCTGCCACCTGGATTGCCAGCATCTCATGTAAGCACCAGTTTTAAGTCCCGGCTGCTCCACTTCCTATTCAGCTCTCTGCTATGGCCTAAGAAAGCAGTAGAAGATGGCTCAAGTCCTTGGGATCCTGGACAGGCGTGGGAGACCTAGAGGAGGCTCTTGGCTCCCAGCTTTGGATTGGCGCAGCTGCAGCCATTGAGACCAACTGGGGAGTGAACTAGTGGATGGAAGACCTCTCTCTCTGCTTCTCTGTCTCTGTGTAACTCTCACTTTCAAATTGTTGAAATCCTTACTTAATGCATACTAAACTGATCCTCTGTAAAAAAAAAAAAAAAAGAAATTATCAATTCCCAACTTGACTCTCACTGGGATTAAACATGACAATAGGTCTGATCTGATTTCATTATCATTTAAAAAAAATCATCTATTATTTTTCACTTTATGTTTCTGTGTGGGAGCAAACTGTTGAAATCCATACTTGATGTATACTAAGCTGATCTTCTGTATATTAAAATAATCGAAAATGAATATTGATGTGAATGGAAGGGGAGAGGGAGTGGGAAAGGGGAGGGTTGTGGGTGGGAGGGACGGTATGGGGGGGAAGCCATTGTAATCCATAAGTCGTACTTTGGAAATTTATATTCATTAAATAAAAGTTTAAAAAAAATAAAATAAAAAAAAAGAAAAAAAAAAGAAAGATCTCTGCGAGTGAGATCCCAGTGGAAAGAACAGGTCATCAAAGAAGGAGGTACCTTTCTCTGAAGGGAGGAGAGAACTTCCACTTTGACTATGACCTTGTCTAAATATGATCAGAATTGGTGAACTCAAAAGGCTTCCATAGCCTTGGCAACTCATGACAAGAGCCTAGGGTGATTACTGATGCCATAAACAAGAGTGTCAATTTGTTAAGTCAACAACAGGAGTCACTGTGCACTTACTCCTCATGTAGGATCTCTGTCCTTAATGTGCTGCACAATGTGATTTAATGCTATAACTAGCACTCAAACAGTATTTTTCACTTTGTGTTACTATGTGGGTGCAAACTGTTAAAATCTTTACTTAATATATGCTAAACTGATCTTCTGTATATAAAGAGAATTCAAATGAATCTTGATGTAAATGGAAGGGGGGAGGGAGAGGGAAAGGGGAGGGTTGCGGGTGGGAGGGAAGTTATGGGGGGGAAATCCATTGTAATCCATAAGCTGTACTTTGGAAATTTATAATCATTAAATAAAAGTAAAAAAAAAAAAGAAAAAAAACTTTCAAATAAATAAATAAATATTTGAAAAAATAAGTCTTATTCAGATTACATTGCCTGGGACAGTTTGCCACTCTACCGAACTGGGAGCGTGTAACCTTACTCCTGAGCAGGAAAAAGCTCAGATTAGTTCCCAAGTCACACTAATCCAATAATAAACACCAGCTTGCCCAAATTAGATATTTTTTATAATTTAATTTTTTATATTTAGCTACTTCTTGCCCAGACTCCAATTGAAAAAGAGAGAGTGAAGATAAGGGATTACTCTGTGGCATAACTTCATTTGAGACAAAATGGCATCAGTAACACTCCATTTATTCTGAATTATGCAATATTCAGTTTGTGCATGGCTAGATGGAAGAGTAGGTCCCTAACTTTCTCTCCTAGAATCCATTAATATTAATAGTCTGAATAACAGGGATGAAAATGCTGCCCTGAGTGGAGCATGTGACCTACTTTAGCTAGCTCCTCTTTAGTTGGTGAACATTCCCAAATGCCTTTTCTCATGCATTGTTTGCCTGTCCATCATCTCACTGCTGTAAATTAAAATAGGTATGCGGGAATTTTCTTCATTAATAACCATTTTCCATCACAAAATTAGTTGGACTTAGACCTGTGGTGGTGGTAACTTTGTGGGGATAAATAATTTTTAAATTTCAACTCCACAACTAGAAACATAGATAACTGTGGTCTCATATAATTATTTTTCGTTTTTTTCTTTTATTTAGACAAAAAGTTTCTAGAAACACATGAATGGCATGAAAGAATAGGAGTTTTCTAAAAATGAATGTCATCATCTACAGGAGGAAGGTCCCTTGAGTCAGCCTTTTCCACTCTTTGTGGGAACACAGTCAACTTTCTTTGAAGAGATGTAAGCTTGTACCAGGTCTCACATTCAAAACTAGGGAAAAAAATCATAATGTCAATTGAAAGGTAAATTACATGTTCCAAGCAAATTTTCCGTTTGCTGCTGATTCTTTTACATTCTTTAATGTGAAAGACATGAGCTGGAGTTGGGCTTCTTAGATACCAATTATTGTTGTTAATAAAAATGTTAATGATAATTTTTCATTTTACCCTCTGTCTTAGAAATCTCTTTGGACCTGATATATATGAAAAGTCATAGTAAAGGATGTGTCAGAAATGCTATTAAGCCTGTCTTCCACTGAACTCACTCTTATGCAGACTGCTCTTACATTTATGATCTATCTCCAATTATAACGCTCTGAACTCTCTCAAGTGAAATGCTGTTCCTTTTTGATCAGCATTAATCCTCAAGAAGGCATATATATATATATATATATATATACATACACATGTATATATGTATATATGTACACATAAATAAAGTGAATTATGCTTTTCTTTACCAAAATTCACAATTTTTTATGCATTATGTCTAAATTCCTCAAGAACATTATTGGCTTGGCTAAGACCCTTGCCATTTTACCAGCAAGACAACTCTCATTAAATGTATGAGTTCTCAAGTGATGTTTTCTCTGATGTAGACCTTTTGTCTTCACCCTCCTACTAAATTCTCAGTTCCTACCCACTTTTTCTGTAACCCTACTGACAATTTCTAAGCTTAGAGATGCAAAGTCCTCCTAGTCTAATGCATAGCTTCCTAAGTAGTCCTTCTGTCTCCAGTATTTCAATCTCCAATACCTCTCGCATACAGCTGTCGAATGAGCTTCTTGAAGTCACTTCTTTTCTTTAATTCTCATTCAAGGTAACACACTGACATGTGCAATTGGTACAGTGGTTAAGACACTGTGTAGCATGTCAGCATCCCATAACAAAGTGCTTGAGTTTAAGTCCTGAATTCACTTCCCATTCCAGCTTGCAACTACTACTAAGCCAGGGAGGCAGCAGGTGATGATCCCAATACTCAGGTTCATGTCATTTACATTGGAGAACTGGGTTGATTTCCAGGCTCCTACTTGCAGCCTAGCTGAGCATCCAGCTTTTGCCAGCATTTGAGGAGTGAAACAGAGCATAGATGATCTCTTTTGGTCTGTCTCTCTGTTTGCACCTATCTCTGTCTCACTAATTTTACATTAAAAAAATAAAGAAAGAAATAGAAGAAGACATTAAAAATGGAAAAATCTTCAATGTTCATGGATTAGAAGAATCAATATCATCAAACTGCCCATATTACCCAAAGCAATTTATGGATTCAATGTGATCCCAATCAAAATGCCGACGACATTCTTTGCAGATTGAAAAAAAGATGCTAAAATCATATGGAAATAAAAGAGATTCCAAGTAGCTAAATCAATCTTATACAAAAAACAAAAAAGCAGGAAGCATTACAACACCTGATTTCAAAACATACTACAGGGAAGTTTTAATCAAAATAGCCCAGTACTGGAACAAAAACTGACTTGTAGACAAATGGAACAGAATGGAAAGTCCAGAAATCAATCTGTGCATCTACAACCCACTTATCTTTGATAAAGGAGCTAATATAAATTTATGGAGCAAGGACAGTCTATTTAACAAATGGTGCTGGGGAAAATGGATCTCCATTTGCAGAAGTATCAAAAATCCACTTAAAATGGATCAAAGATAAAATCTATGATCTGATACCATCAAATTATCAGAGAACATTGGGGAAACTCTTTAAGACATTGGCATAGGCAAAGACTTATTGGAAAAGTCCTGAGAAGCACAGGTAATCAAAACCAAAATTAACAAATCAGATTACATCAAGCTGAGAAGCTTCTGTACTGCAAAAGAAACACTCAGCAAACTGAAGAGGCAACTGACAGAATGGGTGAAAATATTTGCAAACTACACAACTGACAAAAAGGTAACATCCAAAATCTATAAAGAGCTCAAGAAATTCAACAACAGCAAAACAAACAAGCAAGCTAAGAAATGGGCACAGGACATGAACAGGAAGTTTTCAAGAGAGGAAATTCACCCTCCCAACAAAGAAAAGCCCAGGACCAGATGGATTCACTGCTGAATTCTACCAGACATTTAAAGAAGAACTAACTCCAATTCTTCTCAAACTATTCAGAACAATCGAAGAAGAGGGAATCCTCCCAAATTCTTTCTATGAAGCCAGCATCACCTTAATTCCTAAGCCAGAAAAAGATGCAGCA
This sequence comes from Oryctolagus cuniculus, assembly GCF_964237555.1. Classification (NCBI taxonomy): domain Eukaryota; kingdom Metazoa; phylum Chordata; class Mammalia; order Lagomorpha; family Leporidae; genus Oryctolagus; species Oryctolagus cuniculus. Next base: position 124,225,625 of record NC_091434.1, read on the forward strand.
CTGAAAGAGAATTACAGACCAATATCCCTGATGAACATAGATGCAAAAATCCTCAATAAAATTCTCGCCAATAGAATGCAACAACACATCAGAAAGATCATCCACCCAGACCAAGTGGGATTTATCCCTGGTATGCAGGGATGGTTTAATGTGCGCAAGACAATCAATGTGATACACCACATTAACAGACTGCAGAAGAAAAACCATATGATTCTCTCAATAGATGCCGAGAAAGCATTTGATAAAATACAACACCCGTTCATGATGAAAACTCTAAGCAAACTGGGTTTGGAAGGAACATTCCTCAATACAATCAAAGCAATCTATGAAAAACCCACAGCCAACATCCTATTGAATGGGGAAAAGTTGGAAGCATTTCCACTGAGATCTGGGACCAGACAGGGATGTCCACTCTCACCACTGCTATTCAATATAGTTCTGGAGGTTCTAGCCAGAGCTATTAGGCAAGAAAAAGAAATTAAAGGGATACAAATTGGGAAGGAAGAACTCAAACTATCCCTCTTTGCAGATGACATGATTCTTTATTTAGGGGACCCAAAGAACTCTACTAAGAGACTATTGGAACTCATAGAAGAGTTTGGCAAAGTAGCAGGGTATAAAATCAATGCACAAAAATCAACAGCCTTTGTATACACAGACAATGCCATGGCTGAGGAAGAACTTGTAAGATCAATCCCATTCACAATAGCTACAAAAACAATCAAATACCTTGGAATAAACTTAACCAAGGACGTTAAAGATCTCTACGATGAAAATTACAAAACCTTAAAGAAAGAAATAGAAGAGGATACAAGAAATGGAAAAATCTTCCATGCTCATGGATTGGAAGAATCAATATCATCAAAATGTCCATTCTCCCAAAAGTAATTTATAAATTCAATGCAATACCAATCAAGATACCAAAGACCTTCTTCTCAGATCTGGAAAAATTGGTGCTGAAATTTATATGGAGGCACAAGAGACCTCGAATAGCTAAAGCAATCTTGTACAACAAAAACAAAGCCGGAGGCATCACAATACCAGATTTCAGGACATACTACAGGGCAGTTGTAATCAAAACAGCATGGTACTGGTACAGAAACAGATGGATAGACCAATGGAACAGAATTGAAATACCAGAAATCAACCCAAACATCTACAGCCAACTTATATTCGATCAAGGATCTAAAACTAATTCCTGGAGCAAGGACAGTCTATTCAATACATGGTGCTGGGAAAATTGAATTTCCACATGCAGAATCATGAAGCAAGACCCCTACCTTACACCTTACACAAAAATCCACTCAACATGGATTAAAGACCTAAATCTACGACCTGACACCATCAAGTTACTAGAGAACATTGGAGAAACCCTTCAAGATATTGGCACAGGCAAAGAGTTTCTGGAAAAGACCCGGGAGGCACAGGCAGTCAAAGCCAAAATCAACTATTGGGATTGCATCAAATTGAGAAGTTTCTGTACTGCAAAAGAAACAGTCAGGAGAGTGAAGAGACAACCGACAGAATGGGAAAAAATATTTGCAAACTATGCAACAGATAAAGGGTTAATAACCAGAATCTACAAGGAGATCAAGAAACTCCACAAAAACAAAACCAACAACCCAATTAGGAGATGGGCCAAGGACCTCAATAGACATTTTTCAAAAGAGGAAATCCAAATGGCCAACAGGCACATGAAAAAATGTTCAAGGTCATTAGCAATCAGGGAAATACAAATCAAAACCACATTGAGGTTCCACCTCACCCCGGTTAGAATGGCTCACATTCAGAAATCCACCAACAACAGATGCTGGCGAGGATGTGGGGAAAAAGGGACACTAACCCACTGTTGGTGGGAATGCAAGCTGGTCAAGCCACTATGGAAGTCAGTCTGGAGATCCCTCAGGAACCTGAAGATAACCCTACCGTTCGACCCAGCCATCCCACTCCTTGGAATTTACCCAAAGGAATTTAAATTGGCAAACAAAAAAGCGGTCTGCAGCCTAATGTTTATTGCAGCTCAATTCACAATAGCTAAGACCTGGAACCAACCTAAATGCCCATCAATGGTAGACTGGATAAAGAAATTATGGGATATGTACTCTTTAGAATACTATACCGCAGTAAGAAACAACGAAATCCAGTCATTTGCAACAAAATGGAGGAATCTGGAACACATCATGCTGAGTGAAGTAAGCCAGTCCCAAAGGGACAAATACCATATGTTCTCCCTGATCGGTGACAACTGACTGAACACCAAAAAGGAAACCTGTTGAAGTGGAATGAACACTATGGGAAACGGTGACTTGATCAGCATAGCCCTGACTGTTAATGAACAACTTAATACATTATCCCTCTTAGTAGTTTTTTTTGTCTGTTCTACTTAATATGACTGGTTTAATTCTGTAATTAATACACAGTTATTCTTAAGTGTTGAAATTTAACTGAAATGTGATCCCTGTTAAACACAAGAGTAGGAATAAGAGAGGGAAGAGATGTATAATTTGGGACATGCTCAAGCTGACTTGCCCCAAATGGTAGAGTTAGAAACATACCAGGGTACTCCAATTTAATCCCATCAAGGTGGCATGTACCAATGCCATCTCACTAGTCCAAGTGATCAATTTCAGTTCACAATTGATCATAATGAAAGGACTAAGAGTCAAAGGGAGCACATAAGCAAGTCTAGTACCTGCTAACACTAACCAATAGAATAAATAAAGGGGAGAGTGATCCAACATGGGAAGTGAGATACTCAGCAGACTCATAGAATGGCAGATGTCCTAAATAGCACTCTGGCCTCAGAATCAGCCCTAAAGGCATTCGGAGCTGGCTGAAAAGCCCATGAGAGTATTTCAGGCATGGAAAGCCAAGACACTCTGGCAAAAGATCTCTGTGAGTGAGATCTCAGTGGAAAGAACAGGTCTTCAAAGAAGGAGGTACCTTTCTCTGAAGGGAGGAGAGAACCTCCACTTTGACTATGACCTTGTCTAAACAAGATAAGAATCGGAGAACTCAGAGGGCTTCCATAGCCTTGGAAACTCATGACTGGAGCATAGTGAGATTACTGATGCCATAGACAGGAGTGTCAATTGGTAAAGTCAACAACAGGAGTCACTGTGCACTTACTCCTCATGTAGGATCTCTGTCCTTAATGTGCTGTGCATTGAAATTTAATGCTATAACGAGTACTCAAACAGTATATTTCACTTTGTGTTTCTATGGGGGTGCAAACTGTTGAAATCTTTACTTAATGCATACTAAACTGATCCTCTGTAAAAAAAAAAAAAAAAAAAAAAAAAAAAAAAAAAAAAAAAGAAAGAAAAAAAGAAAAGAAACTATCAACTCCCAACTTGACTCTCACTGGGATTAAACATGACAATAGGTCTGATCTGATTTCATCATCATTAAAAAAAATCATCTATTATTTTTCACTTTATGTTTCTGTGTGGGAGCAAACTGTTGAAATCCTTACTTAATGTATACTAAGCTGATCTTCTGTATATTAAGATAATCGAAAATGAATCTTGATGTGAATGGAAGGGGAGAGGGAGTGGGAAAGGGGAGTGTTGTGGGTGGGAGGGACGGTATGGGGGGGGAAGCCATTGTAATCCATTATTCGTACTTTGGAAACTTATATTCATTAAATAAAAAAAAAAAGAGGAAATTCAGTTGGCCAACAGACACTTTAGAAATTGTTCAGGAAAGGAAACCTGTTGAAGTGAAATGGACACTGAGAAACAATGACTTGATCAGGAAAAACTTACTATTTTATTCCTTTTTGCATTTTTTTGTTTTACTTAATTCCATTGGTTGAACTCTTTAATTAACACACAATTATTCTTAGGCATTTAAATATAACTGAAGAGTTTTCCTTGTTAAATATAAGAGTGGTAATAAGAGATGGAGGAGATGTATAGTTTGGCACATGCTCACTAGGACTTACCCCTAATGGTAGAGCTATAAGTGTGCCAGGGGATTCCAATTCAATCCCATCAAGGTGGCATGTACCAATGCCATCTCACTAGTCAAAGTGATCAGTTTCAGTTCATAATTCATCATAATGATAAGATTAAGTGTCAAAGGAAACACATAAACAAGACTGGTGTCTGCTAATACTAATGGATAGTTAGTTAAAAGGAGAGAACGATGCAACATGGGAAGCGGGATACACAGCAGACTCATAGAATGGCAGATGGCCTAAATAGCACTCTGGCCTCACAATCAGCCCTTAAGGCATTCAGATCTAGCAAAAAAGCCCATGAGAGTATTTCATGCATGTAAAGCCAAGACACTGTGGCAAAACAAAAAAATGACCTAAATGAAAGATCTCTGAGTGAGATCCCAGTGGAAAGAATGGGCAATCAAAGAAGGAGGTACCTTTCTCTAAAGGGAGGAGAGAGCTTCCACTTTGACTATGGCCTTTCTAAATAAGATTGGAGTTGGTGAATTCAAGAGGCTTCCATATACTTGGCAGCTCATGACAAGAGCTTCAGGTGATTACCAACATCATAAATAAGAGTGTCAAATTGTTAAGTCAACAACAGGAGTCACTGTGCACTTACTTCCCATGTAGGATTTCTGTCCTTAATGTGTTGTACTATGTGAATTAACGGTAAAACTACTACTCAAACAGTACTCCATACTTTGTGTGTCTGTGTGGGTGCAAACTGTTGAAATCTTTACTTAGTACATACTAAGTAGATCTTCTGTATATAGAGATAATTGAAAATGACTCTTGATGAAGAATGGGATGGGAGAGGGAGTGGGAGATGGGATAGTTATGGGTGGGAGGGAGGTTATGGGGAGAAAAACCTCTAGAATCAAAAGTTGTACTTTGGAAATTTATATTTATTAAATAAAAGTTAAAAAAAATAAATTGTTCAGGATCACTTTGACTGGTAAAATGGCTAGCCATCAGGGAAATGCAAATCAAAACCACTCCAGTTAGAATTGCTCTCACACAGAAATCAATGAACGACAAATAATGGTGAGAATGTGGGGGAAAAGGTACCCTAGTCCACTACTGGTGGGAATGTAAACTGGTAAAGCCATTGTGAAAGAATATATGGAAATATCTCAGAAATCTCAGGGGCCAGAGCTATGGCATAGCGGGTAAAGCTGTTGCCTGTAGTGCTGGCTTCTCATATGGGTGCCAGTTTGTGTCCTGCCTGCCACACTTACTATCCAGCTCTCTGCTATGGCCTGGGAAAGCAGTAGAAGGTGGCCCAAGTCCTTGGGCCCCTGTATGCATGTAGTAGTCCCAGAAGGAGCTTCAAACACCTGGCTTTGGATCTGTACAGCTCCAGTTATTGCAGCCATTTGGGAGTAAACAAGCAGATGGCAGAGCTTTCTCTCTCTGCCCCTGCCTCTCTGTAACTCTGCCTTTCAAACAAATAATTATTAAAAAATGAATTTGAATAATGACATACTATATGATTCAACCTTCCCACACCTGAGAATTTACACAAATCAAAAGAAATCAGTATATGAGTTATATGGGGTACATACATACCCCCACATTCCTTGCAGCACAATTGACAATAGCACTGATATAAAATTGACCCAGATGTCTTTCAGCTGTTGACTGGATAAAGAAATTATGGCATATATACACTATGGAGTACTACTCAACTCTTAAAAAATGAAATTTTATTTTTTTCAACAAGATGGACACAACTGGGAACCCTTATACTTAGTGGAATAAGCCAGTCCACAAATGACAGATATAATATGTTTTCCCTGATCTAAGGTAACTAATAGAGTTACCTGAAATGCAATGTATTGGAATGAAATAGACATTTTGAGATTCAATGATTGTTTATAGCCTTTGCCTCTTCTATTGAGAAGTGTTTTACCCTCTCTTCATACTATCTTTTGAACTCTTTTCCTTAGAATAGGTTTAACTATATGATCATTAAGTAAACTGAAAGTAGATCTCTGTAAAATTAAAAGTGGGAACATGAGAGGGAGGGGGAAGAAGTGTTGGAGCATGGGCAGGAGGGAGTGTAGGATGTGAAGAGTCATTATGTTCATAAATCTGTGTATATGAAATATATGAAGTTTGAATAACTTAAATAAAAATTTAAAAACAGGCTCACGAATTTTTTGGACTAAAGACAAAAGTTCCTCAAGAAAAAAAGCAATATTTTTTTAGCTTACCTGCACAACAGTTTATTGTCTTGTCTTATTGTGCCAAAGCCTAATTTCTGCCATTCTACACTGTTATTTCTTTTTCCAGTAAGCAATGCAACTTTCAAATTCCATAAGCTCTTCCTCTTGATTTTCCTCTTCATTTTTCCTAGTGGTCCATTTAGTCTTATAAACTTGGTCTAACACAACTGGGTCTATATAAACCAAGATGATCACCTTCTCTGAAGCCAGAAGTTCTTGTGTCATTTATACACCTTTCCATCTTCTGATCACATTATGAGTACAACCACTTGTGTCGTTATGTTTCCTTTCAATGACTATAGATATCATGATGAGTGTGCATCTTTGATACTCATTATGAACACACTGATGGCACATGGCAAATACTCAAAATTCCATTTAATTACTGAATGCATACATGAATAAATCAATTTATTTTGCTAAATTTATGCTGAGATAGAGAAACACTAAAAGATAGTGATCCTGCTGATTTTCCATGTACAACTATCATTTTAACCTGCCTTCAGATGACTTTATTATCTTTATGTATTAAATATGTTATATGATAATCTTGGGAATCTCTACTTTAGTCTGGGGCAGATGACAATGGTCTTTGGATATAATATGTCCACACAAACAGAACTTCAATACAGAAATAAATAAAAAGTGATTTCAACAAAGAATAAATGTATATATGAATGGTTAATATAATTTGAGAATTTAGTAATGATTAACCTCACAAAAGCAGAGATGATCTGAAAGTAAGCTAATTTATTCAAAGTTCCTTAATGAACATGAGTTATGGGCTAGGGAGTGTTATAGATACAAAGTTGAGAGATGGACAAGTGCCAAAATAATGAAAGAATGTTGTCACCAGAGAGCTTACCCATGATGACAAGCAGTTATAATACAGTTTTGGACTCTCAGTGATTTGCTTATTTACATTCCTGTAAAATAAAGCATTATAACCGAGCACCAAAAAGGAAACCTGTGGAAATGAAATGGACACTATGAGAAAGGGTGACTTGATCAGCCCTTGTCCTGACTGTTGATGTACAACTTAATACTTTATCCCTTTTAGTACTTTTTTTGTTCTACTTAATACTATTGTTGAACTCTGTAATTAATACACAATTATTATTAGGTGTTTAAATTTAACTGAAAAGAGATTTCTGTTAAATATAAGAGTGGGAATAAGAGAGGGAGGAGATGTACAATTTGGGACATGCTCAATCTGTCTTGCCACAAATGGTAGAGTTAGAAATGTGCCAAGGGATTCTAATTCAATCCCATCAAGATGGCATGTACCAATGCCATCTCACTAGTCAAAGGGATCAGTTTCAGTTCACAATTGATCATACTGATAGGTCTAAGAGTCAAAGGGATCACACAAACAGGACTAGTGTCTATGAATACTAATTGATAGAATAAAAAAGGGAGAGAACCATCGAACATGGGAAGCGGGATACACAGCAGACTCATAGAATGGCAGATGTCCTAAATAGCACTCTGGCCTCAGAATCAGCCCTTAAGGCATTCGGATGTGGCTGAAGAACACATGAGAGTATTTTAGGCATGGAAAGCCAAGAAACTCTGGCAAAAAAAAAAAAAAATGACCAAAATGAAAGATCTCTGCGAGTGATATCCCAGCGGAAAAAATGGGCCATCAGAGAAGGAGGTACCTTTCTCTGAAGGGAGGAGAGAACTTCCACTTTGACTATGACCTTGTCTAAATATGATCAGAATTGGTGAACTCAAAAGGCTTCCATAGCCTTGGCAACTCATGACAAGAGCCTAGGGTGATTACTGATGCCATAAACAAGAGTGTCAATTTGTTAAGTCAACAACAGGAGTCACTGTGCACTTACTCCTCATGTAGGATCTCTGTCCTTAATGTGCTGCACAATGTGATTTAATGCTATAACTAGCACTCAAACAGTATTTTTCACTTTGTGTTACTATGTGGGTGCAAACTGTTAAAATCTTTACTTAATGTATACTAAATTGATCTTCTGTATATGAAGATAATTGAAAATGAATCTTGATGTGAATGGAATGGGAGAGGGAGTGGGAGTTGGGAGGGTTGCAGGTGAAAGGGAATTTATGGGGGGTGGAGCCATTGTAATCCATAAGCTGTACTTTAGAAATTCATATTTGCTAAATGAAAGTTAAAAAAATTTAAACCACAATGAGCTATCCCTATGCACCCATTAGAATGGCTGAAATTAAACATATATATATATATATATATATATATATATATATTATATGTATTACAGGGATGTGCTGATATATGTGCATGCATGTCGGTTACAGAACTGATTCCTCCTTTGTCATAATAAATCATCCATATTTATTGTATGAATAATGAATTAAGAAACTAGAGTGGAAGCACATTATTTGGAAAATAGAAGCAACTTCTAGATAAAACAGCTCACTGAAGCAATTGTTTATGGGTAATGAAACTGCAGGTGGACACATCTATTTTATTTTAATTATTTATTTATTTGAAAGCCAGAGAGAGGAGAGGCAGAGAGATGAGAGGCAGAGAGAGAGGTCTTCCATCTGCTGGCTCATTCCCCAGTTGGCTGCAATGGCCAGAGCTGTGCCAATCCAAAGCCAGTAGCCAGGAGCTTCTTCTGGGTCTCCCTCATGGGTGCAGGGGCTCAAGGATTTGGGCCATCTTCTACTGCTTTCCCAGGTCAAAACTGAGCTCGATCGGAAGTGGAGCAGCCAGGACTTGAACCAGAGCCAATATGGGATGCCGGCATTCCAGCTGGCAGCTTTACCAGCTACACCACAGTGCCAGTCCCAGATATATTATTTCATTTAAAAATGTGGATGTTATTATATTGGTGACCTTTTAAGCACTAAAAATTAAAAAGAAAAAAACTGTAAAATATGGATTATAGTTCTGCTATTTGTAGAAGTGTCTTCAGTTTGTTAATTATGAATGTGTTTTTTTTTTAAATAAAATGATTAAAAGTTAAAAAAAGAAACCAATTTCATATTTGCTAAATGACCTACTATAATCCATATATAAGCTGTCATATGACAAAATTCTATTTGATATATTGCTATGTACTGAAAGAATGAAATGGATCATTTTTAATTGACAATTTGGTTCTTTTTCATGGGGAATTGAAATATAATAACACACATGTATAACTCTTGCTGACTTGACCATCAAGGAGCACACAGTTAATAATCATGTTGTATTTCAATTTCTGCTGTTTCATTAGCTTTATTATTTATGAATTTTGTTCCATTGTGCCTCAAATCCTTTTAGCAAAGGAGTGGCACAAGTAATAAACTGTGTGGCAAGGTATAAATGTGACAAGAAAAAGTTCACAGATTTTTTTTTTTTTGGACAGGCAGAGTGGACAGTGAGAGAGAGAGAGACAGAGAGAAAGGTCTTCCTTTGCAGTTGGTTCACCCTCCAGTGGCCGCCGCGGCTGGCGCGCTGTGGCCGGCGCAGTGCGCTGATCCGATGGCAGGAGCCAGGTACTTATCCTGGTCTCCCATGGGGTGCAGGGCCCAAGGACTTGGGCCATCCTCCACTGCACTCCCTGGCCACAGCAGAGAGCTGGCCTGGAAGAGGGGCAACCGGGACAGAATCCGGTGCCCTGACTGGGACTAGAACCCGGTGTGCCGGCGCCGCAAGGCGGAGGATTAGCCTAGTGAGCCGCGGCGCCGGCTTAAAGTTCACAGATATTAAAATGATCTTATTGTTGAGAATGCAGGAGGTAGAGACAGTCTAAATATGGCAGTGAGAGAAACATTACCATGGTCTTACTGCAAAATCACGGCAGCTGGAAACGAGCTAGGGATGGCCCACAGTTGAACAGACTCCACACCACTACACAGAATCGTGTTTTTCTTATTGAATTTCTTTGTTTTTCTTTACTTAAAAGGCAGAGTGATGGAAGGAGAGAGAGAGAAAGAGAGAGAGAGAGAGAGAAATCTTGCATCTGTTGGTTTACTCATTAAACACCTGCAATTGCCATGGTTGGGCCTGTCCAAAGATCGGTGTAGAAACTGAGTCTAGGTTTCCCATGTGGGCGGCAGGACTTGATCCATGGCCTGCTGTTTCCCAGGAACACCAGTAAAAATCTGGGTTAGAGGCAGAGTGGGACTCAGTAACAGGGACTTTATTATGCAGCTTAACCCACTGTGCTACAATGCCTGTCCCAAGATTGGGATGTTTTTAATTCAGTAGGAATAGGGTGATTTTCAGAAAGAACAAAATCTAAACAATCAAGAAAATCAAGAAAGTAAAACAAAACACCATTATGGACTGGTTATCAATTTCTTTTAGATATGTAACAGAAAATATTGGGTACAGAAGGTTCTATAAAAACTAAAGATAAAAAGTATGAAGATGAAGAGAAAGAGGACCGACAAGAAAAGGTACAAGAGAAAGGAGAAGAAAAATATGAGATGTGGTGGAGAAGAAAGAGGTAGGAGAAAAATACAGAGGAGAAAATGTAGAATTGGAAATAACTAGTTGGATTCTCTAGAATGAATGCAATATTTTTTCATAGTATGAGAGAGCTGTAAGAATCAGAATGTATTGCATTCTGACTATCACCATATGCAGGTAAAGAAAGATAAGCCTAAGATGAGAAATGAATTTTAAATGGCTTCTTTTTATAAAGATTTATTTCATCTATTTGAAAGGCAGAGTTACAGAGAGAGAGAGAGAGAGAGAGAGAGAGAGGAGAGACCGAGAAAGAGAGAGACCTTTCCTTCTCTGATTCGCTCCCAACATGGCCTCTAGTGGCTGGAGCTGGGCCAGGCTAAAGCCAGGAACCAGGACCTTCATCCAAGTCTCCCATGTCGGTGCAGGGGCCCACGGGCTTATGCCATCTTCTGCTGCCCTCCCAGGCACATCAGCAGAGGGCTGGATACGTGTTTCCCTTCTTATAAATGTCCTCCCATTTTTCTACTTAACAGGGTTGCATATGTGCCCTCCTTATACTTCCTCCTTATTGTTTAAAAGAGCTCCCTGGGAAAATTTCACTACAAGAAACAGTTACTTATTTACTTTAAATGTCAGTGTTACAGAGAGAAAGGGAGAGACACATAGAGAGATATAGCGAATGTCTGTTGGTTCAGCCCCAGATGTCTGCAAATGCCAAGGGTGGACCAGGCAAAAGCCAGGACAAAGGAGCCTCATCCAGGTTTCCCATATGTATGACAAGTACCCAGACACTTTGTCCATTTTCTGTTATTTCCCAGGCTAATTAATAGGGATCTGAATAAGAAGTGGAGCATCCAGGACGTGAACCAGTACCCATATGGAGTTCCAATATCACAGGTGGGTAAATCTGCCCCAACACCAGCCCTTGGCAAGTGTGTTTTAATTGCTGTGGATTGCAGTATTATTTCAGAATTTTATGAGTTATTTTACCATCATGACAAAATTGTTGTGCATCTCAAATTCTGCTAGGCTAAAATTTTTAAAAAATGAATTCAAATATATTAGTAAATTAGGACACGAATTCAATGCCTAAACAAGAAATGAGAAGCCTACTGAGTAATGGACATTGATGCCTAATTTTCTTGCTTTGTATCAAGCCATAAGGCCATATCATTTTGCCTTAACTATATAAATACATAGTAAAATTAATTTGTAAAGAGAAGGGATTAACAATGATCTAAAACTCAAAGAACTCAAGATGCTTTTCTGGATTTTCTCCTTTCCTTACAATAATGTTTTCTCTCTTGTACAGGTAAGAAAGCTGAATGATGGGGCAGGCATTGTGGTTCAGTGGATTATGGAATCCAGTCCCACCCTTTGCACACACTGGAGGCAGTAGATTTCTTTCTCTCTCTCTCTCTCTTCATCTGCCTTCCAAATGAATTAAATAAGCATTTTTTAAAAGCTTAAGGAGAACAAGATGAAGCAACAAATCCATGTTAGTTGCCCTGATTTGATCATAGTAAAATGTAAACGAGTCAAACAACATCATGTACCTTATAAATGTGCAATTTTGTAACCATTTGTAACCATTGAAAATAAAATAAAATAATCTGGGGTGGTCTAGCACTGAAGCCACTGGTTGTGATACCACATTCTGTATGTAAGCACCTGGGTTTGAATCTTGACTCGTTTGTTCTTGATTCTAGCTTCCTGCTAATGTCTGTCTTGGGAGACAGCAGATGATGGCTCAAGTAGTTGGATCCCTGATACTCATGTGGGAGACCTCAGTTGAATTCTTGTCTTCTGGCGTTAGGCTGGTCCAGCACAGGCTGTTGCAGCATAGAAGAAGAGAGCTTTGTCTGTCTATCTTTCTGCCTCCCAAATGACATAAAATAATTAATTTTAAAACATTAAAAAATAAAATAGGAAACCATTAATTCATGTTTATATCTACCAAATACCAAAGCAGATATTTTTTCTTCGATAAATGCTGCCTGGTGTAACACTAAATAGCACATCAGTAATACAAACACTATTTATCAAAATGTACTCACGATGGCACAAAAACTAGAACAACATTTCTTATTCTTGTTTTCAAAGAAGCTTTTTGCTTTTTACTTAGGTCAGTAAATCCTCTATAATTTGGACATTATGACTATATGGTAGGCTAACATTGCTATGAAATTTTAATTTTTTATAGCTGACATTTTATTTTCAACTTGTCAATTTTACCACGCCATTAGCAGTGCTGGTACTCTTTTTTAACATTTTTTTTAAAAGCCTTTAGTTTCAGGCAATCCAGAATAACATATCTATCAGGCAATTGTGGAGGGAATAAAACCCGAGACACGAACACATTTCTGTTCTGGCAAAGAAAAATTCCCCAATAAATCAGATGTGCTGACATTCTCTTCATTAATGTGAAATTACAGGCTGAAAGTTGCATCTTTTCCTGTTCCTGATGTATTTGGAGATATTTCTTCACTAAAGGCAGAAGTCTGAGCTAGCAGCTGTTTTGTTTCCCATCTCTCATCACAACATTGAGGATGTCTTGGTGCAAAAAGTCATCAGCTGCATCCACGTGCACAGTCAGGCTCAGTTCAGCAGGTGCGAAGGTTAGGTAACAGAACAGCAGTGTCTCTCTCTACAGAGACTTGAAAACCAAAACCACAGCATGAAACAATGATACTGTTGAACTGTTTTTTAGCCAACAGTGTGAAAAACAATGGGAAAAAGCCTTGGGCTTATGTTTAACAACTTATTCTACCAACCATGGGCTAGAGTATCTTGGAACTAATGAGACACTGTTTCCACATCTTTATAATGGGAATATATATGCTTAGAATGAAGTGCAGCTTACACTGAAGTTTTATAAACTTGGATTTTCTAGGAATATTAGATTTATTATTAAGAATAGCTTTATAATCTATGTCACTGATGGATGGGTGTATATATATATATATATATATATATCTCCTTTTTAAAAAGCTTATTTATTTGAAAGGAAGCACAAGAGAGAGAGAGACAGACCAACAGACACACACATACATATACATACAGGGAGAGAGAGAGAAATTGATATGTCTGTCCGCTGTTTTGCTGTTTCTCTCCCCAGATGCCTGCTGGACCAGACTGAAGTCAGGAGCTGGGAACTCAGTCAAGGTTTCCCATATTGGTGACAGGAAACCAAGAAACTGATCCATCATCCTCTGCCTCCCAGGGTGTACCCTAGCAGTCTTAACCTGGGGCACCACAGATGCCTGCCTTTGCTTGTGTGCTTTACTGGGAAACATTTTATATGTAGAAGACTTTCATTCTGACTTCACTTAGTAATAGATAAATTGGAACATAGAGTTATTTCCCTTTTTTCAATTTTTAAAATTTATTTACTCATGTATTTGATATGCAGGGTGGCAGAGAGATGAAGACACACACAAAGTGCAGGTACACACTCACACACACACACACACACACATATATATATATAAACAAATTGTACATATTTGTGGGATGTCAGATGGTAGGTTTTCTCAAGGATTTATAATATACTGTATTTTGATAGCTTATGAAAATCTTTATTAAGTACCACCTGGCTATCTATAGATGCTCACAGGTCAAATGATTCACAAACAACACATTAATTCAGGTACCTGTCCAGTAAATGCATTCATTTTCAGATTCTAAGTCCTTCTCACAACCACAATTACTATGATATTTTGAAACTAAACCCTACTTAATTTTAAAGGACCTTAATTTAATGTATTCTATAAAATAATGTGATATGTATCTTGATTAATTTGGCTTATACTATTAATAACAAACATTAAAATACTAAGTAACTTGCTTTTTAAAACCATATGTAAAACAGCTATGCTTCATTTGAGCTACAGTTTTGTATGTTCAAATTTTGTTTTTATTTTATTTTATTGTTTACATTTTAAAATTTTTATTAATATAGAGAGAACAGATTTTTAGATGCAATCCTTACATAATGATATTTCTCTCCTCCATTCTTCCTCCTTTCTTACTTTCTTTTTTTAATTTTAATTTTTGTGATAACTTTTTTTTATTTATTTACTTATTTTGAAAGTCAGTGTTACTGAAAAAGAAGGAGAGAAAAAGAAAGATCTTTCATCCATTGGTTCACTCCCCACATGGCTATCATGGCCAGTACTGGGCCAGGCAAAAAGTCAGGAGCCAGAAACTTCATCCAAGTCTCCCAGATGGATTCAGGGGCCCAAGGACTCGGACCATCTTCTACTGCTTTCCCAGGCACAGCAGCATGGAGCTGGGTTGGAAGTGGAGCATCCAGGACATGAACCCCAGCACAGATGGAAGGAATGTCAGCATCTCAGGTGGCAGCTTTATTTGCTATGCCACAACACCAGTCCCCAATAAAATACTTTCATCTTACTTTATAAACACAGGGCACCATAATAGACACCAAAAACAGAGCTAAAAGAGAAAGGATGGGCTGCTGCTCTGGCACAGCAAGTTAAGCTGCCGATTGCAACATGGACATACCATTTGGGTGCCGGTTCCATTTCTGGCTGCTACACTTCCAATCTTGCTAATGGCCTCTCTGCTAAAAGTCAATTTTCTCCATATCTTGGTTCCTTTCATAAATATTTACATGTATTAAAGTTCAAATTTTGTTTTATTTAGTTATGTTGAGTTTATACAAATGGATAATTTGTGTGTCCAACAGCACATTGAACACTTCTCACACTGAACATATCTATCACGCCAAGCTCTTCAAAAGTGTCCTTTTCTGAACAATTTTCCATTCCCTCAGCTGCAGGAAATCACTGACTGGTTTCTTTCCTTTAATTTATATATATTATATTTTAGTATATACATGCATTTAAATTTAAAATTTAAATCTGAAATTTCCAGAAGAAAACCCAGGAAATAAAAAGAAATGTGACCTTGAGCTAACCAAAGAGTTGTTAGATACCATATCATAGGAACAGTCATTAAAAGTAAACATGCATTTAGTTGGAAAGGCAGAAAGAGAGAGAGAGAGAGAGAGAGAGAGAGCTGGATGGATGGATAGAAAAATATCAGCTGATTCACTCCCCAAATATTTGTTAAGTGTTGAGGCTTTGCAAGGAGTCCTGAATTTAATCCAAGTCTCCTACATGCATGGCAGAGATCCAAGTACTTAAGCCATCACTTGTGTGCTCCCCGTCTTCCAGGGTACATCCTAGCAGAAGTCAGAATCAGAACTGGAGCCAGCAGTCAAACCCAGGCACTCTGCTATGAGATGTGGGTTTTCCATGTACATATCAGTACTTCACATGCTGTGCTAAACTTTGGACACTCTCTCTAACTCACTGTGCCAAACTCTCACCACTCTTCTAACTTTGCTTTTCTGAAATGTAATATAAATAGAATCATACAATATGTAGTCTTTTGGGTCTTGGTTCTTTCAATTCAAAAAAGACATTTAAGAGACATGCACATTTTTCACCCATCAATAGTTTGTTCCTTTTCCTAGGAGTGGTATTTTAATGTATGGATGTACCACAGATTGTTTATGCATTCGTGAGTTGAAAGACATCTGGGTTGTTTCCAGTTTGGGGCAATATGAATAAAGCTGCCATAAACATTCGCACATATTTTTATGTGAACACAAAATATCATTTCTCTTGGGTAGAAATCTAGAAGTGGGATTTCTAGATCATATGGAAGGAATATGCCTAGCTTAATCAAAAACAGTCAACTTTTTAAGAGGTAGCTATATATTATTTTATACTCATAGTAGTAATGATTACTCCAATTTGCCATGCTTATTTTTAATGACTGTTCCTTCGATATGGTATCTAACAACTCTTTGGTTAGCCCAAGGTCACATTTTTTTTTTATTTCCTGGGTTTTCTTCTGGAAGTTTCAGATTCAATTTTTTTTATACATCTTTTGTACTTTTATTGAGCAAAATTCATTTTTATTACACTGACCAAAAAGCATTTGCACTGATGTAACTTCTCTGTAAGTTAACATTTTCTTAATCATAGGAGCCTTATTTGGGTCTAAATTCAAACAACTCAACCATAAAAAAAAAGACATATTTGATAAGATCAGGGAATATTTATATGAAATGCATATTAAATGATACAATGAAATTATTGAGCAATTATAGAACTGGCCCTAAAAAGCCTGTAAAGCTGTCTCCTACTGAGACTAGCCTGAAGAGCATCTGGACAGACCCACCAGGTCAATTTAGACGTGAGTGATACACACACAGGCTCTGTTTCCTGCAGCTGCCTTGTGTACCCTTTGTTCTTTATCTATATATTCTGTATCTTTTCCCAGAAATGTCCTTAGAATTCATCAGTGGTCTTTTCTGTAGCCTGTTTTCAGAGGCAGCACTCTGTCTCTGAAGATGTTTGCAACCAATCATGTTCTTTTTTTTGTTTTTATTTGAATTTATGTCAGTTTATTTTTTTTTACATTTCTTTTTTTTTAACTTTTATTTAATGAATATAAATTTCCAAAGTACGACTTATGGATTACAATGGCTTCCCCCCCATACCGTCCCTCCCACCCACAACCCTCCCCTTTCCCACTCCCTCTCCCCTTCCATTCACATCAAGATTCATTTTCAATTATCTTAATATACAGATCAGCTTAGTATACATTAAGTAAGGATTTCAACAGTTTGCTCCCACACAGAAACATAAAGTGAAAAATAATAGATGATTTTTTTTAAATGATGATGAAATCAGAGCAGACCTATTGTCATGTTTAATCCCAGTGAGAGTCAAGTTGGTCAGCCATGTCACACATCTTTTTACCTGTTCTTTGGATGTTTCTGGTATTCGTCTGAGAAATGTCTATTCTGATCACTTGTTCAATTTTAAATTGGATTGTCTTTTCACTATTGAGTTAAAATAGTTTAGAATACATTCTAGAGGGAAATCCCTTATGAGAGACATTATTTCCACATTTTGTTCCATTGTAGCTTACATTTTCACTTCATTCATGTGTCCATTGAAATACCCGAGTTCTTAATTTTGGTGATGTCTATTTTGTCTATTTTTTTTTTTTTTTTGGACAGGCAGAGTGGACAGTGAGAGAGAGAGACAGAGAGAAAGGTCTTCCTTTGCCGTTGGTTCACCCTCCAATGGCCGCTACGGCCGGCGCACCGCGCTGATCCGATGGCAAGAGCCAGGTGCTTCTCCTGGTCTCCCATGTGGGTGCAGGGCCCAAGCACTTGGGCCATCCTCCACTGCACTCCTGGGCCACAGCAGAGAGCTGGCCTGGAAGAGGGGCAACCGGGACAGAATCCGGCGCCCCGACCGGGTCTAGAACCCGGTGTGCCGGCGCCGCAAGACGGAAGATTAGCCTAGTGAGCCGCGGCGCCGGCCTGTCTATTTTTTTCTTTAGTTGATGTGCTTAATGTCTAACATTTAAGAGACAGTCACTAACCCTTATTATGAACAGTTTTTACTAATATGTGCTTTATAGTTATAGATTTTGTATTTAGGACTTGGATCTATTTTGAGTTAATTTGGGGATATGATGTAAGGTAAACATGCAACCTCATTCTTTCCATGTTTATATCTAGTTGTTCCAGTATCATTTGTCAAAGTTATTATTCAATCCATCATTGAATTATCCTGGCACTTTGCTGAAAATCAAGTAGCTATACAATTATGAGGATTTATTCCTTTTTAAAAAATTCTTTATTCATTTTATGTATTTCAAAAGTTGGGGATGGATAGAGGGAGTGAGGGGAGAGAAGAGGAGGGATGAAGAGAGGAGAGGAGTAAATGAATGTACTCCAGTCTCTGGTTCACTTCCCAATAGCCACAATATAAAACTGCAAAACATGTCTAATAACTTTCGAAGACTAGGGAAATCAAGTGTTTGGGTTGTCCACATTGAATAGCAAATTGCATGAGTTTGAGTCTCCACTCTGCCCCTGATTCCTGGGAAGCTGGTGGTGGCAGCTCAAAGAGTTGCGTCCCTGCAACCCATATGGGAGACCTGTATTGACTTCTTAGTTCCTGGCTCCAGCCTGTTTGTATTATTTTAATGTTTAACACAATCATAAATGAAATTATTTCATTGAATTCACTTTAATTAGATATTTTTCAATATATATGGTTACTATTAACTTTTTCTATATTTATTTTGTAGCCTACAAATTTACTAAACTAATTATTAGTCTAATAGTTTTTAGAGTATTTCATAAGATTTAGGTCTTTGATCCATTTTGAGTGGACTTTAGTGTAAGGTGTAAGGTAGGGTTCTAATTTCATAACTTCTGCAGGTGGAGCTTCAGTATCCCAAACACCACTTGTTATTTTGTCCTTGATCCAGGGATTGTTGTTTGCTCCATTATCGAAAATAAGTTGGTTGGAGATGTATGGATTGATTTCTGGAGCTTCTATTCTGTTCCATTGGTCTATCCATCTGTTTTTGTGCCAGTACAAGACTGTGTGGATTACAAATGCCCTATAGTATATTTTGAAATCTGGTATTGTGATATCGTCAGCTTTGTTTTTGTTGTATAAGATTGCTTTAGCTATTCAGGATACCTGATGCTTCCATATGAGTTTTAGCATCATTTTTTAAAAAATATGGAGATGAACAGTTCAGCACATGCTCACTTGGAATTACCCCTAATGGTAGAGCTAGAAAAGTGCCAGGGATTTCCAATTCAATCCCATCAAGGTGGCATGTACCAATGCCATCTTACTTGTTAAAGTGAACAGTTTAAGTTCATAATTGATCAAAAAGATAGGATTAAGTGTCAAAGGGATTGCATAAATAAGACCAGTGTCTACAAGTAATGATTAATGGAATTTAAAAGGAGAAAATGATGCAACATGGGAAGTGGGATACACTGCAGACTCATAGAATGGCAAAAGCCCTGAATAGCACTCTGGCCTCAGAATCATCCCTGAAGGCATTCGGATCTGACTAAAAAACTCATGAGAGTTTTGCAGGCATGGAAAGCCAAGACACTGTTGCAAAAAAAAAAAAATGACCTAAATGAAAGATCTCTGTGAGTGAGATCCCAGTGGAAAGAACAGGCCATCAAAGAAGGCAGTACCTTTCTCTGAAGGGAAGAGAGAACTTCCACATTGAATATGGCGAATATGGCCGTGACTAAATAATATCAGAGTTGTTGAACTCAGGAGGTTTATATGGCCTTGGCAGCTCATGACATGAGCCTCACGTGATTACTGATGTCATAAATAAGAGTGTCAGTTGTTAAATCAACAACAGGAGTCACTGTGCACCTGCTCCCCAAGTAGAACCTCTGCCCTTAGTGTGTTGTACTATGAGAATTAATGGTGAAACCACTACTCAAACAGTGCTCTATATTTTGTGTGTCTTTGTGGGTGCAGCCTGTTGAAATCTTTACTAAGTATATACCAAGTTGATCTTCTGTATATAAAGATAATTGAAAATGACTCTTGATGAAGAATGGGATGGGAGAGGGAATGGGAGATGGGATGGTTGTGGGTGGGAGGGAGTTTATGGGGGAAAAGCTGCTATAATTCAAAAGTTGTACTTTGGAAATTTATATTTATTAAATAAAAGTTGAAAAGAAAAAAAATTGAAAAAATAAAAATATGCAGAGACCATTATTGGTATTTTGATCTGGATTCCATTTTGATGATGATTCTTCTAATCAATGAACTTGGAAAATTTTTCCATTTTTTAATGTCTTCTATTTCTTTCTTTAGTATTTTATAATTTTCATTGTAGAGGTCTTGCCATCCTTTGTTAAAATTTTTCCAATATAGTTGATTCTTTATGGAGCATTGTGAATGGGACAGATAAATGTTCTTTCTCAGCCATGATGTTGCCTGTGTATACAAAAGCTATTGATTTTTCTGTGTTGATTTTATATCCTGCTACTTTACCAAACTCTTTTATGAGTTCCAATAGTCTCTCTGTGGATTTGTTTGGATCACCTAGATATAGGATCATGTCATTTGCAAATAGGCACAGTTTGATTTGCTCCTTTCCAATTTGCATTACATGATTTCTTTTTCTTGCCTAATGGCTCTGGCTAAAACTTCCAGAAATATATTAAATAGTAATGGTGAGATTGGGCTTCCTCATCTGGTACTGGATCTTAGGACGAATGCTTCCAGCTTTTCCCCATTCTCCAGCTGTGGGTTTGTCATATATTGCCTTGATTGTATTGAGTAATATTCCTTCAATACCCAATTTGCTGAAGGTTTTCATCATGAAAGGATGTTATATTTTATCAAATTTTTCTCTGTATCTATTGAGATAAGCATATGGTTTATGTTCTTCAGTTTGTTAATGTGTTTTATCACATTGATTAATTTGTCAGTGTTGAAATATTCCTGCATATCAGGGATAAATCTTATTGGTCCTGGTTAATGTTCATTCTGATGTGTTTTTGGATTCAATTAGATGATATTTTGTTGAGGATGTTTGCATCTTTCTTCTTCAGGGATATTTGTGTACAGTTATCTATTGCATCTTTTCAGATTCAGGTGTTAATGTGAGACACGCTTCATAGAAGGAATTTGGGAGGAATGCCTTCCTTTCAATTGTTTTGAATAGCTGGAGAATAATTGAAATTAATTCTTCTTTAAATGTCTTGTAGAAATAAGCAGTGAAGCTATCTAGTCCTGGAATTTTCTTTGTTGGGAAGTTCTTTATAACTGATTCAATTTCTGTTTTGGTTATCAGTCTGTTTAGGTTTTCTATATCTTGCTGACCCAGTTTTGGTAGATTGTGTGTTTCTAGGACTCTATCCATTGTTTATAAGTTTCCAATCTGTTGGCATACAATTCATTGTAATAATTTCAGATAATTCTTTTCATTTCTTTGATATCTGTTGTTATATTTCCTTTTTTATATGTGAATTTTATTGATTTAGGCATTTTCCCTATTTTTGGTGAGCTGAACCAATATGTCTTAATTCTGTTATTCAAAAAACCAGCTCTTTATTTCACTGATTTTTGTATTGATTTTTTTATTTCAATTTTGTTTATTTCTTCTCTAATTTTAATTATTTCTTTCTTTCTACTTATTTTGGCTTTCATTTGTTGTTTGTCTAGGTCTTTGTTATGCATTGATATCTCATTTATTTAGTACCTTTCCAATTTCTTTGTGTAGGTACTGATTGCTATAAATTTCCCTCTTAACACTGCTTTTGCTGTATCCCATAAATTTTGATATGATGTATTATCATCTTCAATTGTTTCCAGAATTTTGTTGATATCTCTTCTGATTTCTTCTGTGACCCACTGTCATTCAAGAGAGTGTTGTTCAGGCTCCATGTGTTTGCATATTTCTAGAGATTCTTGAGTTGCTGATTTACATCTTCATTCCATTGTGATAAGTGAAGATATGTTGTATGATTTTGATTTTTCTGAATTTGCTGAGACTTGCTTTACAGCCTAACATACGGTCTATCCTAGAGAAAGTCCCATTCACTGATGAGAAGAATGTGTATTCTTTATATATATATATATATATTGACAGGCAGAGTGCACAGTGAGAGAGAGAGACAGAGAGAAAGGTCTTCCTTTGCCATTGGTTCACCCTCCAATGGCTTGCCGCCAATGGCAGGAGCCAGGTACTTATCCTGGTCTCCCATGGGGTACAGGGCCCACGCACTTGGGCCATCCTCCACTGCACTCCCAGGCCACAGCAGAGAGCTGGCCTTGAAGAGGGGCAACCCGGACAGAATCTGGTGCCCTGACCGGGACTAGAACCCGGTATGCCTGTGCCACAAGGCGGAGGATTAGCCTAGTGAGCCGCGGTGCTGGCCAGAATGTGTATTCTACCACTGTATGGCAAAAGGTTCTGTAGATATCCATTAGGTCCAATCGGTTTATAGTGTCAATTAACTCTGTTGTTCCCTTGCTGATTTTCTGTCTGATTGATCTGCCTATTGTTGAAAATGGGTATTTAAGTCCTCCACTATTATTATATTGTAATCTATGTCTCCTTTTAGACCCATTAACATTTCTTTTAAATAGCCAGGCATCCTGTAGTTGGGTGTATATGCATTTATTATAGTCACGGCTTCCTGTTAAATGGATCTTTTAATCATTACATAGTACCCTTCTTTGTCTCTTTTAAAAGTTTTTATGTTAATATCTATTTTGTCTGACATTAGAATAACTACACCAGCTGTTTCTGGTTTCTTTTAGCATAGAATATCATTTTCCAGACTTTCACTTTCAGTGTGCATGTATCTTTGTTGGTGAGATGTGTTTCTTGTAGGCAGCAAATAGAAGGTCTTGCTTTTTAATCCATTCATCCAGTCTGTATCTTTTAGCTGGAGAGCTGAGGCCATTTACATTCAAGGTGACTATTGATAAGTAACAATTTGGCCCTGCTGTTTTTCCACAAATACTCCTATTATTTACTTTGTGTTTCTTTTGTATTTCTACTGAGGGATTTTATGCCTTCTCATTCTTTCATAGTGATAACAATCTTTCTGTGTTTCTGTGTATAGCACATCCTTAAGCATCTTTTGTGAGACTGGACAAGTGGCAACAAATTCTTTCAGTTTCTGTTATGGAAGGTCATTATTTCACCTTCATTCATAAATGAGAGCTTTGCAGGATATAGTAATCTAGTTTGACAGTTTTTTTTTTTTCTTTTAAGCTTGGACTGTATCTCACCAATGCCTTCTAGCCTATAGGGTTTTTGATGAGAAGTTTGATATTGAGTCTAATTGGAGATACTCTGAAAGTAAACTGGCATTTCTTTAGTGCACATTTTAGAATCTTTTCTTTTTGTTTTATTTTGGAAAGTTTGACTACAATGTGTCATCAGTTGTTATTGTTTTTAATCTTAAAGTGGTGTTTCAGTCTAATACTTTCTCTGCAACTATGAAGATAATAATTTTATTTTGTTTTATTGATAAAGAGTTTCATGTTAATTTATTCTAGGTGTTCAGCTAATCTTGTGTTTGTGGGATAAGTTTCACTTTATTATTATTTATAATGTAGTTTATACATTTCTGTTTTTGATTTGCTAGGGTATTGTTGAGGATTTTTTGCAAATATAGTGTTTAACATTTTTATATCATTGTCAAGGGGCATAGAACTTTTATTGAATACTATCATTTATTGATTGGTAGAATTGCCTTTTGATATTTCATCAAAATCAGTTCATTATACTGGTGTGATTTATTTTAACAGATTCTTTATTCTGTCCCTCCATTCTGTTTGTCTTTTGCTGCTACCACAGTTTCCATTAATATTATAGTACATATATATACTATATATATATAGTATTGATTTATTTTGATTGATTTGTCTATTCCAGTTCCTTAATTTGTCCATGTAAATTTGATAGTAATATTGTTCATATGTAGAAAGAGGTCCTCTGAAAATTTCATTGGGATTGCATTCAATCTTCGTGTTCAGTTAGGGACATGACATTTTCATAATAATGAATCTTCAAATTTATGGATATTGTATATTTCTCAACTTATGTAATAAAATTTCTTCCATTAATATTGTATGATTGTAAACATATGGAGCTTTTACAAATTTTGTTACATTTTCATGTGATGTCTACAAATTTACTAATATTTGAATTATTGGTGGGGTATTCTTCAGGAATTTCTTTTGTGTTTTTTAAAGATTTATTTTATTTATTTATTTGGAAGTCAGAGTTACACAGAGAGAGAAGGAGAGGCAGAGAGAGAAAGAAAGAGGTCTTCCATCTGCTGGTTCATACCCCAATTGACTACAATGGCTGGAGCTATGTCAATCAGAAACCAGGAACCAGGAGATTCTTCAGGCCTCCCACAGGGGTGCAGAGGACCAAGGAATTGGACCATCTTCTACTCTTTTCTCAGGCCACAGCAGAGAGCTTGATTGGAAGTGGAGCAGCCAGGTCTTGTATCAGCACCCATATGGGATACCGGCACTACAGGCGCGGCTTTACCCACTTAGCCACAGTGCTTGTCAACCCTTGTTTTGATACGATATTAATATCAGCCTCATAAAATTATATTGACAGTGCTTTATTACCTTTTTATTTTTGAAACAGAGGGTATAGAATTATTTACCTTTAAAAGGAACGATGAAATTCATTAGTGAATCATCTGGTCTTGGACTTCTCTTTTGGGGAAGATTTTAAACCATAAATTCAGCTTCTTTAAAAGACATAGAACTATTTAGACTGTTTCTTTGCATGAATTTTAGCAGTATGACTATCATAAAAATGATTGATTTCATAAAGCTTATTGAATTTATGGGATTAGATTGTTAAATTACTGTATTAAATGTCTCCAAAATATGTGATAATATCACCTCTTTATTGTAGATACTGTTAATTTGCAGTTTCTGTCTCAAATGTTAGCAAGTTTTGCTATTGGCTTTGAAGTTTGCTGATTTTTTCAAAAAACTATTTTGAGGAGAGAGAGAGAGAGAGAGAGAGAGAGAGAGAGAATGTGCCATCCATTGGTTCATTCCCCAGATGCCCCTGAAGCAGTCATAGCTGAGCCACAACTGAAGTCAGCTGTGAAGAACTCCATCTAAGTCTCACATGTAGGTGGCAGGAACCCAAGTGCTTGGGCCATAATCACCTTCTCAGATGCATTAAGAGGAAGATAAGGCAGAAGCAGACTATACAGGACTGTAAGCATCACCCCAAAGTGGATGTGGGCATCCCAAGGTAACTAAGCCTGCTGTGCCACAACACTTATTCCCATCTTTATGATTTTTATCTGCTGATTGATTTGGACTTATTTTGCAGTCTTTGTTCTAGTTTCACTGAAATGGAAGCTTTAATTAATACTATAATCTTTTTCCAATGTTGATATTTAGCACTATATATTTCTCGCCCCTCACCACTTTGAGTATCCTTGAAATCTTGATATATTGTAATTTTATTGCACTCATTTCAAATGCTTTTAGTTTCCCTTGAGTCTGCTTCTTCATTGAAGGGGTCATGTAGAAGTATGTTATCTAATATCCAAAGAGTAGATTGTTCAGATATCTTTCTGCTATTGATTTCTAGTTTAACTCTGTGTTGGTGTAAGAACAATGCTTTGTATGACTGCCATTGTTTGAACTTTACTTGAGATTTATTTTATAGCCAAGAGTTTAACCTTTCTTAATAATCATTCCACACGCCCTTGAGAATAATGTGCCTACCACTAGTATTGGGTGAGTTTTCTATGAATGTCACACTTGTTTTGTTGTTTGATGGTATTGTACATTTTGATGGTATTGTACATTTCTCCCACATATATTATTGTCCATTTACATACTCATCATTTTCTGAGACAGTGTTGTTAAAATTAAAACTATAGAAATCTTAAAATAAAATTATTTCTATTTGTCCTTTATATATCAATAATCCTTTCCACATACATTTTAATCACTTTGCATAGGTGCATGCATATTTAAGAATATTTTCACGGAATTGACAACCATGATATTACATAATTCTCTGTTACCAAGATGGTTCATTAGTCTGAAGTCTGCTGTCTAGTAGCTATTAATGTAGCTATTTAAGCTTTCTTCCAGTTAATGTTTGCCTAATAAATAACTTATAATTGGTTCTTACATTTTAACCCAATCTTTAAGTATCTTTTGGTGAAATTACACTATGTTTTATGTTATTATTTGTAGTACTAAAATATATTCTATTATCTTCTTAGTTGCTCTACTTCCCATCTATGCTTGTTTCTTAACTATCTTTTTTTTTTCCTTTCTTTTGTGCTTATTGAGAATTTTTTCTGGACTACTTGTTTTACTTTCTATTGAATTTGCCTGTTTTATACATTACTTTTATGTGTTCTCTTATGACATGAATTTTAAAATTATGTTCAATGTAACCAAAGTAGAATTTTTCAACAGTATACTCCCATATTTTGTCCTGTAATTTGTGCTGTTACTAGGGTATCATCTATATTATATCTACTAAAGATAGCTAGTATGTAGTTTCTATTTTTTTAGACAATTGCATTTAGAGAACTTTAAAATAAAAAAAAAGGATAATTATGTTAATATACCATTATTTTTAAAGATTGATTCTAATTATTTGAAAGACAGAGTTACAGAAAGTGGTACAGACAGAGAGAAAGAGAGAAAGAGAGAGAAAGAGAGAGAAAGAGAGAGAAAGAGAGAGAAAGAGAGAGAGAGAGAGAGAGAGAGAGATCTTCTATCCACTGGTTCACTCCCCAAATGGCTGAAACAGCTGAAGCTAAGCCAATCTGAATCCAGGAAGCAGGAGCTTCTTCCAGGTCTCCCATGGAGACATTCTAACTTTCAGGTTTTCCCTGTATTTTGCCCCTCAAAAAAGTAGCACTCATCCTTCTGTCCACTGTATTCTACTATTAGTGAGACCAAACTCCTATAAGGTAAAGTCAGAACTCAGCCTCTCATCTGTCTCCCTTAGCCCAAAGTATTCACACCTATCCCTTATCAAAAGGAGTTCACTAAGTTTCGGAGTGGTACAATTGTCAAAATTTCTCACCACCAGACTCAAATAGACATTTGCTTCTCCAATAGATAAAACCCTGTTGGCGAGCATTGTCTGTTTAGGGGAAATCCAGGTCCAGGTTGTGAAATTCCAGGTCTTGGGTAGAAGGTAAGTACCACTTACATGTAAGCCCCAGACCAACTGAAGACCACCTGGCCATCATAATTTCCCTAAAGAACACAGCATCTCTGATCAATCAAAGGAAGGTCACAGGCACCACTGACCAACCAGAATCTTGGACCTGAGCTGAACAATTGGACAGACATCACTTAGCTCCAGCCTCAATCTGTAAAACCTTCACTCTTAATTCTTCAGGGAGCCTGGGAATTAATCAATAGGGACCATGCATCTGGCTCTGTGCTTTGCAATAAACAGCTACTTTATTCAACCACCCTGATGTCAATGATTGGCTTTCTGTGCATCGGGTGAGTGGATACATGTTTTAGGGTACTATAGCAGAACCCCCATAGTTGGGGTATTGTACAGCAGCATTAGGTGTATGTAAGTCTTATTCACTTACTCACCATTGCAATGAGGGTGCAGTTTCCATTGTTTTGGGTAGACAGTAGTGTTAAGCATATGTTGTGACCCTGGATCTCCTTGGCAGACATTTCTTCATCCCCTGCCCCTTCTGTGGGTGAAATCGTGATCTCAACATGTAGTTACGCTCCTTAGACAGAAGATGTTCTTTTCCTTCTGCTTGCAGATTTCAGTCCTCCACCTGCGTTGCTTCAGCAATGTTTTAGGGACAGCAGTGTCTCTGCTCTTCCACTTCCTAGAAATAGGTTTTTGTTTCATAGTAGTGAAAAAAGAATAATCCAGGCAGAGCTTTCCACCTGTAGATGGATTCCCCTCCCCAAAGCTGCTTAACAAAGACACTTATTCAAGTCTATCCTGATATGATCAACCAGGGGAGTGCATTCAGAAAGAGAGTTCCCAAGGATGTAAAAGTCTTTCAGTCTCTGTGACATCCAAAAGTTCTGTACTATCCTGAAACACAACATCTGGCCTTCATCACACTGTCAAATATTTTGGCAATCTTCTGTAACTAATGTCTGATTGCATCACGTGAGTATTTCCTTATAGCCCTTTCTCTGTGAAGATACCAACTCTCCTTGGAGTTTGGTTCAGTTTGTTGTTTTGTAACCTCAGCTCTTCAATAAATTCAAAATAAGACACAGATTTGATATAGTTTGGCTAATTATTTCTGTAAGGATAATACTCTTACAATTTTCTTCTTCTCCTTAGTTGACACAATCAGAATCTAATGTTTGTGAGCAATGAGAAAATGTCCCAAAGTGAACTTTTCTTTCATTAATCGAAGCAATAGGGAAGCAAATATGACGATAATAATCATGCTAATAAAATTGCACTTGATATTTATTAAACTCTTATCTAATATAATGAAATATGACAAAGTATTTATAGATAGTTTCCATCAAAGTCAGATTTTAAAAGTGGATTCAAATATCTTGTTAAAGAAATAAAGTTGACAAGTAGCTAGTTTGTCCATAGGAAGTTTGTCTTCATAGGAAGTTTAAATGCTAATTCCCCCTTATAACCTGCATGTAGTACTTGTGTCTTTTAAATCTGAAATAGAACATGCTTTGGTGAATGTTCATAAATCTAACAAGGTAATTAATGAAATGCATTTGCACCTTGATTCTAAAAATTTTATTTAAAAGTATTCTTTTATTTCTCCTTGGAATAAATATATCCTCCTTTTTTTAAAGATTTTTTTACTTATATATTTGAGAGGTAGAGTTACAGACAGTGAGAGAAAGAGACAGAGAGAAAGCTCTTCCATCCACTGGTCTGGCTTACTCCCCATATGGCCACAATGGCCGGAGCTGCACCAATCTGAAGACAGGAGCTAGGAGCTTCTTCCTGTTCTCCCATGCAGGTACAGGGGCCCAAGGACTTGGGCCATCTTCTACTGCTTTCCCAGGCCACAGCAGAGAGCTGGATTGGAAGAGGAGCAGCCGGGACTAGAACCAGCGCCCATATGGAATGCCGACGTTGCAGGTGGAAGATTAACATACTGTGCCACGTTGCTAGCCCCCTATATCCTCCCTTTTTAAGGGGTGAGGGGCGCTCCGAGTTACAGAGAAGGAAAGGCAGAGGCAGAGAGAGAGAGAGAGAGAGAGCGAAAAAGAGAGATCTTTCCTCCACTGCTTCAGTCCCCCAATGGCTGAAATGGCCATGGCTGGGACAGGCTGAAGCCAGGATCCAGGAATTTCATCTCAGTCTCCCGTATGGACCCAGGAGACAAATGAGTTGGACCTTCTTCCGCTGCTTTCTCAGGTGCATTTTCTTGGAGCTGGATTAGAAGTGGGGTAGCTGAGACTTGAACCAGAACCCATATGAGATGCTGGTGTTGCAAGTGGTAGCTTTACCCACTATGTCACAGGGCCTACTCCTCCCTCTTCTTTTTTTTTTTTTTCTTAAAAACTTATCAGGATAATTAAAGTTTTTTTCTTTTGGACAGGTAGAGTTATAGACAGTGAGAGAGAGACAGAGAGAAAGGTCATCCTTCCATTAGTTCAACAGAGAGAAAAGTCATCCTTCCATTAGTTCACTCCCCAAATGGCTGCTAGAGCCAGCGCTGTGCATATCCAAAGCCAGGAGCCAGGTGCTTCCTCCTGGTCTCCCATGCAGGTGCAGGGACCAAGCACTTGGACCATCCTCCACTGCCTTCCGGGGCCACAGCAGAGAGCTGGACTGGAAAAGGAGCAACCAGGACTAGAACCAGTACCCATATGGGATGCCGGTACCTAGCCAGAGGATTAACCAAGTGAGCAACAGTGCTGGCCCCAGGATAATTCAAATTTAAGACAGTACTTAATATGAGGGTCTTTAATCCATGCATCTAAAGGGCTGTCAATAAGTTATTAAAAGTCAGCCTTACAAAAAAAAAAGTTGTGTGAATTTAAAAAATGTTGCATCAAAGTAAACTTATCTTTTATTTCTATTTCCTGTATCTTTTAATTTTTATGGCATATGTCATTAATTTGTTTTAAATTTAGTATTGAGTTGACACTCAATGGCCTTGTATCATTAAAATGGACAATATTGCTGCACTTCTTAATACCTCTAGAAACGCCTTTCTGTCATATCTTTCTTTGCTCCTTTTCTAATTTTCTGGTGCTCTTATTTTTATGGCAAGTTAGGATCACATAGTTCTGGAGATTTTTCATTACAACCATGAATTTATTATAACTACTTCTCTGCCTTTTCACTCCATACTATAAATTTTATGATGACAAAATTCATTCCTCCTTATTTTGTGTTTGTTCTATGTATGTAAAGCCACATGTAGTACAATAAAGATTTCTTGCATTAAGGCCACATGTGTTCACATGCTTGCAAGCAGTGTCTCCTTTTAAAACTAATTTAATCAAGGCAAAATGCCGTTATATGTGTTTTCATATTCTTAGTGATAAGAATAAGTCTTGAAATATTGTAGAAGATAAGCATTCAATGTAGAAGTCAGTAACTCACTAAAATTTAATATATAATCCATATATAGATGCTAATTTTAGAGTACATTTTGATTTGAAACATTTTACATTTATAATGTTCATCCACTTCAGTCTTACATTTGAAGTAACCATTTTTCTTCATTTAAATTTGCCTTTCTTTTACACAAATAATCAAGGCGTTTTATATAATTCACCAAACTCTGTATCTTTCAAATAATTAAAAGAATATAAAACACAATTATTGGCCGCCGCCGTGGCTCACTAGGCTAATCCTCCGCCTTGCGGCACCGGCACACCGGGTTCTAGTCCTGGTCGGGGCACCGGATTCTGTCCTGGTTGCCCCTCTTCCAGGCCAGCTCTCTGTTGTGGCCCGGGAGTGCAGTGGAGGATGGCCCAAGTCCTTGGGTCCTGCACCCCATGGGAGACCAGGATAGGTGCCTGGCTCCTGCCATTGGATCAGCGCAGTGCGCTGGCCGTGGCAGCCATTGGAGGGTGAACCAACAGCAAAGGAAGACCTTTCTCTCTGCCTCTCTCTCACTGTCCACTATGCCTGTCAAAAAAATATATATATATATGAATAAATATATTAATCAGAAAAATCAGTCTAATTTTTTCTCAGCATAATGATGATACATCCAATTGAGTGATGTTTTCTGATTGTTTAAAGCCATTGTCAGACATGCAATGACACAACATGGAAGTATGTGCATTGAGTCCTTAAATTAGATCGAAAAGGCAAAGTCTCAATGAAAGCCAATTACTCTCCCTGAGTTTGGCAAGGGAGCACCTTCATTAAAAACATGTGGCAGACAACACAATGAATGAATGGCCAACTCTCAACACTAGAGACTGGATTTTAATATTTTTTCAAGGAAAAATAACTGGAAAAAAAGTGGATTGTCTTTAAGGAAGACCTTCCAAAAAGTGTTCACCTCTGAATAGATTTAAGAGGTGGTGTTGAGTCTTCTAGGGAAGTAGGTTATTTTTTTAAGTCCATTTATTTATTTATCTATTTATTTAAAATACAGAGTTACAGAAAGAGAAGGGAAGACAGAATGAGAGTTAGAGGGAGAGAAAGAGTGGGTGAGAGAGAGAGAGAGGGAGGGAGAGAGAGAGAGAGAGAAGAGAGAGATCGTCCATCTGCTAGTTCATTCCTCATTCCCCAAATGGATGTAATGACCAGGACTGGGCCAGGTGGCAGAAGGGAGCTAAGAACTTCACCTGCCATATCCAGTGTGGGTGCAGGAACCCAAGGGCTTTGGCCACCATCTGCTGCTTTCCCACATGCAATATAAGGAGCTGGATCGTAAGTGGAGAAGCTGGAACTCAAACTTGGGGCTCACATGCGATGCTAGCATCGCAGGCAGGACTTTACCCACTATGCCACAATGCAGGCCATGCCAACTAAAATTTCCATCCAGATAAAAAATTTGAAATTAAGAAAAATTTTCATGATAAATGTTTAGACCTGGAAAGGAACACACATATTCATCTAATCTATAAAACTCACTCAACAGTTAAAGAAACTGACACCCTGAAAAAACATGAATTTAACAAATTTAATTACATTTCTAGGAAATACTTAATTTGACTCTATTGTGTTTCCCTTTACCATATCCCCATTGGTTGTGTAAACTGAATCATGCTCATTTTTGAGCTTGCAATATCTTAATACTACGTTTTTCACATTTAAAAACAAGTAATAAGTAAGTGTTAGGCAGTATTTCAAACATTAAGGGATGCATAAAATCTTTTAAAAACAAGTACATTTTATAATAACTGTGTTTTGCTTTGTTTCAATTTGATATTATTTCCATATAGATTTGTATTAATAGATTAATTTCATTGATGTCATTTTTACATTGTTAAGTAGTATCAAAAAGATGGGCAGGTACAACAGGGGAAAGCTTTTCCAAAGGGTTTCTTACTTTTCTGTGGTATTACAGCAACTTCACATTCTTCAAAAGTCCTTGATAGGGATATCCCAAAAGAAAACTGGGAAGCCATAAGAATCTCTTTGTCTCAAACATACTCCTATTATGAAAGGATGAGTGGATATATTAATAACATAATATGAGATTCATTACAAAGATCAAAAGTGAGGAAAGAAAGCAATATTATCAGGTAAGGAATATAATACATAAAAAGCAACATTGATAAATGTCATGTAAAATAGATATGATACTCACATACCATACATTTATTTAATGTTTCTACATATGAAATAAAACATGTGGTATTTGTCTATCTCTGGGTTATTTTGCTGCACATAGTAATTTCCAATTTCACCCCTTTTGTTGCGAATATCATGATTTAATTTCCTTTTTGGGCCACCTAGGTTGACTCAATATCTGCACTGTAGTGAATAGGGAGTCGATAAACACTGAAAGCCTTCATCTCCTTTAAGTGCTTACTTCAAATGATTTGGATATTTTCTCAGAAGTGGGACATCTGGGGCCTAGGGTAGAGTTACTTTTAGTTTTTTGAGGCGTCTCCATGCTGTTTTCCATAATGGATGAAGTAATTGGTATTTCCACCTACACTGCATTAAGTTTTCTTTTTCTTCACATGCTCACCAACATTTGTTATTCTTTGAGATTTTGATAATAGTCATTATAGCTGGAGCAAGATAACACATTGTGCTTTTGATTTGCATTTCCTGGGTGGCTAGTTATATTGAGCATTTTTCATGTGTTTGTCATCCATTTATATTTTTTTTTCAAAAATGTCTATTCAGATCTTTTGCTCATTTCTTAACTGAATTGTTTGATTTTGTTGCATTTATTATGTTGCTTGTATATTCTGAATATAAATATTTTATCAGATACATAGTTTACAAATATTTTTTTTTCCATTTTGTTCTTACTAGTCAAAATGAGTAACAGATTCACTGCAAACTCCATCAAAATGTCATTATACTTTTCACAGAAGCTGGAAAAAAAGTCCTAAAATTCATATGGAAACACACACACACACACAAAACACAGTCAAAGCAATTTTGAACAATAAAAACGAAAGCTTGAGGCATCAAAAAAACAGATATCAAGATATATTACAGAGATAGTATAACCAAAGCAGCACTACACTGCTACAAAATAGACACCCAGAAATGCAATGGGAGAGAAACACTAAGAGTAAAGGAACATATGTACCACCAACTTATCTTTGATAAATGTGCTGAAAGTAGTCCCTAGAGAAGGGAAATCTCCTCAATAGATGGTGCTGGGATAATTGAATTTATCATACTCCTGCCTTACAACCTATACAACAATAAATCAAAATGGATTAAATATCTAAATGCAAGACCTGAAACTATGAAGCTACTAAGGTAAAATACATGGGTAGCATTCCAAGGCATTAGCAAAGCCAACAATTTTTTGCATCAAATTTCAAATGCTCAGACAATAAAAACCAAAATAGACAAATCTGAATTATATTGAATGAGGAAGATTTTGTACAGCAAAGGAAATGATCAACAGAATGATGAATGTTTTTCATCACTGAAAGGTAGGCTTAGCTCCCAGCCACTCTGTAAACAATGGTGGACTAAAGAGGTTTCCAAGCTGAGGTGGATTAGAGTTTGGATTTTTATTCTACTATTGGGGACAGAGGGAAAGAAATGGAAATTTCAGTAACTACAAAAAACAAGCAATGAGGAATTTGGAAAAATATTGCAGAAATGTCACCAAAAATAGTTGACTCCCTCACCAAGTGATAATCAGCAATGCCAGAGGACTAGGAGAATTAGATTTCTAGAATTACCACATATAATGTTCAGAAACTTTAATTTCAAAAACAGCCATAACAACAAGTAAAAACAAACAGGAAGTGTATGCCAATGCATAGAAAAAAATTTGACAAAAATAATCCCTGAATAATCCTAGATGTTGATGTGAAAGAAAACAGAAAATGAAGTGAATACAGCTATCTTAAATTGAAGTTACATGCTTAATGAGCTAAATTAATTATGGAAAAAATATACAGGAAATCAGGAGCATAATGTTTGAACAAATTAAGAACATCAATAAACACAGAAAATTATGAAAGGGGATCAATTAGAAATTTGGGAGCCAAGTTAAAATAACTGGCATGAAAATTGTGATAAATGGATTCAAGCACAGGTTGGGGGAGGTAAAAGAAAGAATCAGATAGGATAATGGAATT
Source organism: Oryctolagus cuniculus (assembly GCF_964237555.1). Lineage (NCBI taxonomy): Eukaryota > Metazoa > Chordata > Mammalia > Lagomorpha > Leporidae > Oryctolagus > Oryctolagus cuniculus. The sequence goes on from NC_091434.1 coordinate 124,260,311, forward strand.
TCCCAGTCTGAATAGTAGAAAGAAAAACTGCTGAAAAGATAAATTAAAAGAACATGGCAGTTGGAGGGTGAACCAATGGCAAAGGAAGACCTTTCCCTCTGTCTCTCTCTCTCACTGTCCACTCTGCCTGTCAAAAAATAAAAAAAAAAAAAACAAAACATGGCAGACTTGTGGGAATCAGTCATGCAGATCAACTTAGATATTTAAAGAATGCCAACAGAGGAAAGATAGAAGGGCAGAAAAATACCTGGAACACTTGCGGGTGTTTACACAACAGTCACTTGTTAGAATGTCTGTGTCTCCTATCAGTGTGCCTGGCTTTGATGCTTACTGCCCTCTTCTAGTTGTAGCTTCTTGTTGATGCAGGCCCTAGGACCCAGCTGAGATTGATGAAGTGATTGGATCACTCCACCCGCACAGGTGATATGGATTGATTTCCCATCTCCTGGTATCAGCTTGGCCTAGTCTTGGACATCTGGGGAATTTAGAGAATGAAAACATCAAATGGGAACATATTTTCACTGTATCTGTACCTAACTCTCTCTAAAACACAATTTTAGAAAACTTTTAAAATTACTTGAAGAAATAAATAATAGCTAAGAAGATCCTGGGTATGATGAAAGATGTGTTTATACATATCAATAAGCTCAATGGATCCAAATAGGATAAATTAAGACATGCATGGCGAGACACATTACAGCCACATTTGTAACCTCAAAACAGACAACTTTGAAAGTGACAAAAATGGTTGTCAAATGAGAGATCCTGAATGATATTCAGACCTAATTTCTTATGAAACCAAATGATAGGGATTGACATATTTAAAATCCTGAAAGAGAAACTGTTAACTACCAATCTGAATCCAGCCAACAATTCTTTCAATAATGAGAAGATATATGGGGTTACAATATTATTATTAAGCAATAAACTTCACATCAAAATTTTAACAACTTATTGATGATGCATACACCATGATAATACAACAGTTATGAGTACACGGACAAGAGAAAGCAAAGACCTAAATTGTACAAAGCTGAACTAGCAAGATACCATGAGTTGGGTATTAGTTTGTGTGCTAAATCACCACCCCCTCACCAAAGTTCATATGCTAAAGGTTTGATCCTCAGTGTGTTGAATTACTAGAACCAACAGAATAGAGACTGAATTCAACTATAGTGTTTTCAGGCAAGAGAGATGGGAGGTGGGCCGGTGCTGTGGCTCATTAGGCTAATCCTCCGCCTGTGGCGCCAGCACCCAGGGTTCTAGTCCCGGTTGGGGCTCCTGTTCTGTCCCAGTTGCTCCTCTTCCAGTTCAGCTCTCTGCTGTGGTGCGGGAGTGCAGTGGAGGACGGCCCAAGTGCTTGGGCCCTGCACCCCCATGGAAGACCAGGAGGAAGCAGTATCGGCGCAGTGCACCGGCTGTAGCGGCCACTTGGGGAGTGAACCAACGGAAGGAAGACCTTTCTCTCTGTATCTCTCTCTCTCATTAACTAACTCTGCCTGTCAAAAGAAAAAAAAAAGAGAGAGGAGGTGAATGGATCTGATTGGGTTATTAGAGAGTTACTGGTGGCTCTGTAAGAGACTACATAGGCATAAATAGACACATACACATCCCATATCTCTTGCTGTGTGATACTCTGTATACCTTGGAACTGCCAATGAGAATGGCATTTATTACCAGAGACTGAACAAATGGGAACCGCCAGTCTGTGAATTTCCAGAACCATAACCACAATAAATCTTGCCCATTTTGGTATAAAAATGTGAACAAAAAAATCAGAATTCAAGGGAAAAACAGCAAATAAAAACTGTAATGAATAATCACTTTTGATCCATTAATCTGACCATTATTAAAAAAAAAATCTGGTGACTTCAACACTTTACCTCATACTCTGTGGTGTAAATAAAAACTTCCCCTAAGTTCAGGGAAAAGTTGAAGATGTCCACTTTAGCCACTACTTTTCACCTGGAAATTCTAGCCAGAATAACTATGTAAGTATAAGGATGACAATGAAAAATAAAATTATCTATGTTTACACAATGGAATGATGTTATAGGGATAAAACTATACACAATCTTAAAAAAGTTTAAAGCTAAAAAATAAGCTTAGCAAAACTGCAAAATATAAATGGAACATAAAAATCAGAGACCTTTTAATATACTTGTAAGAAGAAACCTGAAAAGGCATTTTAAAATAGCCATATTTATAATAGTAACAATAAAGGTAATTAGGAATAAATAAAAGTGAATTACTTATAACTTGAAATCTGTAAAACCATTAAATAACTAATAAATATCTAAATAAATAGAAAAACACCCTATGTTCATAGATTAAAAGATGTAATATTGTAAAGATAACAATACCACCCAAAGTCATCTACAGATTAATCTCTATCAAAAAGCAAATGATGTAAGTAAATGGAAAAAATTCATAAATTTCATATAAATTCCCCAGAAATTCAGGATAACTAAAACAGTTTTGAAAAAAAGGATGATTCATACTTCCTGATTTCAAAATTTAATATAAAGCAAAATAATCAAATCCATATGATCCTGAAATAAAGCAGACATGTGAAGCAATGGAGTAGGCTATGAAGGCCAGAAAAGTATCAGTATATCTGCATATCTTTGATTTTCAAAACCTGCCAAGACTATTCAATGGAGAAAATACAGTGTTTTCTACAAACAATGATGAGGAAACTAGATAGTTACATGCAAATTACGAATTTGAATCCTTATCTTTCACTATATTATTAGCTCAATATTTATCAAATATTTAAACTTTAGAGCTAAAGATACAAAAATTATGGAGGAAAACATAGGTGAATATCTTTATAACCTTGGATTAGACAATGGATCTTCAAGCATGACACAAAAAGCTGGGAAAATTATAGATAAAATAGATACTTTGGATTTCATCAAAATTTAAAAGAAAAACCATACATGCAAAGGGCACTCCAGTTAGAATGGCTATCATTAAAAAGCCAAAAATAGCAAATCCTGGCAAGGATGTGTGAAAAACATACCCTAATATACTATTGGTGGGAATGTAACCTAGTACAACCATTATGGAAGACAGAATGGAGATTCCTCTGAAATCTGAAAATAGATCTACCATATGACCCAGCCACCCCACTCCTGGGAATTTACTCAAATGAAAAAAAAAAAATCAGCACACAAAAGAGTTTTTATATCCCCATGTTTATTTACAATAGCTAATATATAGAGGCAACCCATATGTCCATCACCAACTGATGACTGAACAAAAAAATGTGGTATATATACACTATGGTATACTACTCAGCCATAGAAATATGAAATCCCATCTTTTACAACAAGTTGATGCAACTGGAGAACATTATGCTTAGTGAAATAAGCCAGTCCCCAAAAGACAAATATATTTTCTCTGATATGTAGTAGTTAATACAGAATACCAAAAACCCCCTTGTACTAGAATGAAACTGACATGATTGGATTATTGTTTCTAGCCCTTGTCTAAACTCCTGTTGAACAGTGATATTTCTGCTTTTCACATATGATACATTGTGATTAGTGGTGCAGTAAGCCAGTGATTATAAAGTAAATTGAAAGTATGTTATTGGTGGCCGGCGCCGTGGCTCAATAGTCTAATCCTCCACCTTGCGGCACCGGCACACCTGGTTCTAGTCCCGGTCGGGGCGCCGGATTCTTTCCTGGTTGCCCTTCTTCCAGGCCAGCTCTCTGCTGTGGCCAGGGAGTGCAGTGGAGGATGGCCCAAGTCCTTGGGCCTTGCACCCGCATGGGAGACCAGGAAAAGCACCTGGCAGCTGCCTTTGGATCAGCGTGATGCGCTGGTCGCAGCGGCCATTGGAGGGTGAAACAATGGCAAAAGGAAGACCTTTCTCTCTCTCTCTCTCTCTCACTGTCCACTCTGCCTGTCAAAAAAAAAAAAAAAGTATGAAAGAGATGAGACTGAGGGAGGGAAGGAAGTATGGTTATCTTTCTAAATTGTTGTGTGTTAAATACATGAAGCCTCTTCTCTTTATATTAATAAAAAGTATTTTTTTTTTTTTGACTGGCAGAGTGGACAGTGAGAGAGAGAGACAGAGAGAAAGCTCTTCCTTTGCCGTTGGTTCACCCTCCAGTGGCCGCCGCGGCCAGCGCGATGCGGCCGGCGCACTGCACCGATCTGATGGCAGGAGCCAGGTACTTATCCTGGTCTCCCATGGGGTGCAGGGCCCAAGCACTTGGGCCATCCTCCACTGCACTCCTGGGTCACAGCAGAGAGCTGGCCTGGAAGAGGGGCAACCGGGACAGAATCCGGCGCCCCGACCAGGACTAGAACCCGGTGTGCCAGTGCCGCAAGGCGGAGGATTAGCCTAATGAGCAGCGGCGCGGGCCAATAAAAAGTTTTAAAAAGAGTGAAAAGTTAACCCATACAATTATGTTTTCAAATTATGCATATGAAAAATGATGACTTTTCAGAATATTTGAATAATTAAGACTCACTGACGACCAAAATAATAACAGAAAAACTCAATTAAAATGAGCAAAGTGCTTGATCAGGTATTTTTCAAAAGAAGCTATATCGCTCTCCAATAATAAACACATGCAAAGGTACTAAATATCATTATTTATTAAGTAGAGACATAGGAAAACTACAGTGAGATGCACTTCACACTCATTAGGATGGTTAGTGTAAAAGCAAATAGACAAAGCAAAAACTGAGGGTGTAGAGAAACCGAAATTCTCATGCACTGCTAACGAGATTATAAAATGATGTAACTGCCATACGCCTTTTCTTAACCAAAAGGCTGAGAATTGATGCAACTGTCATAAAATTGAAAAAAAGTGACTAAAACAGATAATCACGTACTAGTGTTCATAGCAGATTACAGTAGCCAAGAGGTGCAAATAATCAAGTGCCATTCAATATATAAGTCAATAAGCAAATGCAGTATGTACATTCAATGGAAACTTATGCAGCAGTGAAAATGAATGTGATTCCAATGTGTGCTTCAGCAGAGAGACCTTGAAAACAATATACCAAGGGAAATAAGTCAGATAGGAAAGGATACACAGTGCTCAAGTCCACATATATTTATTATAATGGGCAGACACACTTATAGAAATAGAGTACAGAGCCGGTGCCGTGGCTCAATAGGCTAATCCTCCACCTTGCGGCGCTGGCACACCGGGTTCTAGTCCCGGTCGGGGCGCCGGATTCTGTCCCGGTTGCCCCTCTTCCAGGCCAGCTCTCTGCTATGGCCAGGGAGTGCAGTGGAGGATGGCCCAGGTGCTTGGGCCCTGCACCCCATGGGAGACCAGGAAAAGCACCTGGATCCTGGCTCCTGCCATCGGATCAGCGCGGTGCGCCGGCTGCAGCGGCGGCCATTGGAGGGTGAACCAACGGCAAAGGAAGACCTTTCTCTCTGTCTCTCTCTCTCACTGTCCACTCTGCCTGTCAAAAAAAAAAAAAAAAGAAATAGAGTACAGAATAGAGGTGACTAGGGACCAGATGAGGGAAAATGATTCACTTGCTTAATGGGTAGAGTGTTGGTTCGGATGATGAAAAATTTTATTAATATATAGTGAGAATGATAACATAAAATTGTGAATATTCTTGATGCCACTAAACCATAAAAGAATTAAAATGATAAATTTTATGTAAATTTTTCCATCATTTAAGAAGAAACAGGAAAAAGTAGAATTGCTAAACTGATATGGAAGCCTTCTAGAATTTCTTGCAGAATGTATTAATAAAACGAAGGTCTACGTGTTTCAGCTCAGAGCCTTAATTGTAAACTGCTCAGACTGTCCCTCTGCATATGAGGCTCTTTCCCCTGTCTGCAGTGAAACCCTACTTCCCCCAGCCTCAAAGTTCAGCTAAATGTCATGACTTCCATTAATTCCTAACCAACCCTTCAAAGAAAAACTCAACTGATTTTCTTGTACAGATCCATAGGCATCTCAGTACATCTGAGTTATCCATTCATTTGTGTAATAAACAACAATATCACATGCCTGTTTTCTAAGCACTTAGTAACTTCAGGCACCTATTAAGTCTTCTCATTGAAGAAGCTAAGGCTATGCTAACTCTAAATATGTCTAATTGGTATATTGATTATTTCAAGTGGAAATAAATTTGAGGGACTATAACTGTAGAGAAAAACCATTTGGCCTGTCTTTTCCTACATTCACCAAGCTGTAAAGATTGTTTGGGAACGAAGTCTTCTTCAAACCAAGGCATGAAAATAGTCCCAGTCATCTGAGTGTGAACTGGGCTGTAATGAACTTGAAAAAAAAAAATTTGCGATATCTGTTATCTTGCAACTGGCTTTTGTACCCTTTATCTACATCTCTTTTGATGACAACTTTGGAATTTATTAAGGTGGTCCAGAGATTCATTTGTACTGTTTCCTTTACAAATGTATTGTTTTGTCTAAGAAGTAAAAAAGCATCATGGTTTTGCCATTTTTGTGGACTTCACTGTCTTGTGAAAATTCCCATGTACAGGTACATTTCATACATTGCATATGCTTTTGTTTAGTTTTGATTCTGTTCCTAGATCTTATTGAAGAGGACACATATCATTTAAACAATGGAGGGCAGGGAAGGAGGCACTGGGGCACAGCAACTTAAACCACAGCTTGGGACACGTGCATTTCGTACTGGTGTGCCTGGTTTGATTCCTGCTACTCTACATTTTCAATTCAGCTTCCTGCTACTGTGTCTGGGAGGCATCAGATGATAGCCCACGTATCTGGGTGCCTGCCACTCATGTGGGGGACCATGATGGTCTTCCAGGCTCTTGACTTCTGCCTGTCCTAGCCCTGGATCTAAGAGGCATTTGAAGAAATGAAATAGTTAATGGAAGGTCTCTTTCACTCTCAGTCTCTCCCTCACTTTATGTCACTCTGTCTTCAAATAAATAAATATACCTTAACAACAACACAACAGCAGCACTATAGGGGATATATCTGCTTACCCACAACAGAAGAATCTCTGTTCTTTAAAATTTGCATCCTTACTTGAGTAGGGATGTACTATTTCGCTTTTGTATTTTCATCAGCACTAGTATAATACCGGAACTTCTTGTGAATTGTGAAAGAGGGGAATGAAAAGCAAACAAAATCTATAAATTAGTAAGTCTTGGTTGGTCAAGATGCTGATAACAAAACACTAAAAAAAATCAGGTATAATTTTTTTTCTGGTTTTAGGAAACAGAAAAACCCCCAATGTTGAATTGCCAGATGCTCATATTACCTGAAGATATTTGAGTGTAAATATTTAAATTATTTATGAGTACTGGTAAAGACTAATTTGCAATGTAGAGCATTGAGGCCAATGTGCTGAGTCAATGGATCAATATATGTGTGCGAGCACGCGCGCACACACACACACACACACAGGAAGGTGAGTACAAAGATGAAATTCATCATGCTTTTAGATGAAAAGTCTGAGATAGTAGTACCAAGACCCAGAAATTGAGGTTAAAGCCCTTCTCTACAGAAGAGCTAAAAATCAAATTCAGGATTAAAGGTAATGAAAAGTAAGACCTGGGATTTTAATTAGAATGTCTTTTGTATGCAACCCACTAAAATGTGTGAGAGAAGGTCAAATTACAGACTCTAGTGGTGGCTAGAATAACGAACGTCCAAATACTCAAGAGAAAAAGTTGGATGCAGAGTCCCAGGTCTTTGAATATGCAAACCAAGTCATGGAGGCATGGTCATGCTCAGTCTACTCAATTATTTTGCTGAATTCTACCTGATTTTAAAGAAGTAGTAGAGCAGCTCAGAGGAGTGGTTCTGCATATTTGGAGCCAGAATAACTGAAATGACACCTGTCTCTCTTTTTATGTGTGTAATCTTGTTACATTACTTAGTTCCCCTGCCCTGAAATCCCCTGTGAATCTGGGTCTAACATTCCACTTTTATAGTAGGCTTTTTGTGAAGATTAGTTAAGAAAATAGAAGCGATGGGGGCCAGTGCTGTGGCACAGAGGGTTAACTCCCAGGCCTGAAGCGCCAGCATCCCATATGGGCACCAGTTAGAGACCCGGATGGTCCACTTCCTAATCAGCTCTCTGCTATGGCCTAGGAAAGCAGTGGAGGATGGCCCCAGTCCTTGGGCCCCTGCACCTGCATGGGAGACCTGTAAGAAGCTCCTGGCTTTGGATTGGGGCAGCTCCGGCCTTTGTGGCCAATTGAGGAGTGAACCATGGATGGAAGACCTCTCTCTCTCTGCCTCTCCTCTCTCTGTGTGACTCTTTCAAATAATTAAATAATAAAAAAAGATAATAGAAGAGAAATCTTCCCAATAGCACCTGAAAGTCTGTGAGATATAAACATTTGTGTGTATTTTTACAATTATTGCATAGCTATGCAAAATACAATATACAAAAACTAAGACTAAAATGCAGGGGTGAGAATACTAGAAACATTAAGAATAAATTTATGCATTGATATTGTGGCCAGCAGGTTAAGCTGCCATTTGGTATGCCCACATTCTGAGTGCCTGGTCCAAATGCCAGCTCTTTTGCACTTCCAATTCAAATTCCTGCTAATGTGCCTGGAGGATGCAGAATATGGCCAAAGTTCTTGGGGTTCTGCTAAACACGTGGGAGACCCAGATGGAGTTCCTTGCTCCTAGCTATAGCCTGGCCCAGCCCTGGTTGTCACAGGCATGTGGAGAGTAAACGAACAGATGGAAAATCTATGTTGCTCCTTCTCTCTAGCACTATGTCTTTCAAATCGATAAATAAATATTTTTAAAAAAAGAGAGAATGTATTTTAAACCACATACCTCTTTTGAGTACTATTATTATCATTATTATTATTATGAATGTCACAGTTTTAAAATTTCCAGACTCCACCTTAACTTTGGTCACATATTTTTTTTTAACTTTTATTTAATGAATATAAATTTCCAAAGTACGACTTATGGATTACAATGGCTTCCCCCCCATACCGTCCCTCCCACCCACAACCCTCCCCTTTCCCACTCCCTCTCCCCTTCCATTCACATCAAGATTCATTTTCAATTATCTTAATATACAAAAGATCAGCTTAGTATACATTAAGTAAGGATTTCAACAGTTTGCTCCCACACAGAAACATAAAGTGAAAAATAATAGATGATTTTTTTTAAATGATGATGAAATCAGATCAGACCTATTGTCATGTTTAATCCCAGTGAGAGTCAAGTTGGGAATTGATAATTTCACATATTTTATTGGAGAATTGAACAGAAATAATATATTCAGTTGGTGAATTGCCACTCGGTGCTTACGAATCACCCATTCACTGGTGAGACAGGCTGTTTCTTCCAAGTTTATTTGCAAAGAGAAGTATCCCTGTTCAATAAAACTGCCCTTAGTGATATCCCCACAAAAGACATAGCAGCCCACTGCAGAGCACAAATCTGAGCATTGGAGGAAAACCTTTTACTCATTTCACACTCAACCAGAGCCCACCTCCAGAGGAGCAAGATTCTCAAACTCACGACCAGTGCTGTAGAAAAGTATTTAAAACCACCACTGAGACTCTGGCATCCCATACGGTCACAAGTTTGAGTCCTCGTTGTTCCACTTCTGATTCAATTCCCTGCTAATGTACCTGAGAAAAGCATCAAAAGATGGCTCAAGTGCTTGAGCCCTAGCCACCCACGTGGTAGACCTGGATGAAGTTCCTGGCTCCTGGCATTGGCCTTGTGCAGTGCTGGCCCTGTTTCCATCTTGGGAGTGAATCAGCAGATGGAAGATCTTTCTCTGTCCTTTTCTTGTTCTCTCTGTAACTCTGATTTCAAATAAATAAATAAATAAATAAAAATATCTTAAAAAAAGATTCTCAAACATAGCCTTCTGCTTACTCAGCATGATGTGGGCAGTTCAAGGAAAAAAAAATAATGCACTATAGAACTGACCTTGAAATGCCGAGTTTGAAGTGGGGTTTTCTAGCAAAGGAACTCAGTGTTTCACTAGAATTAACCTTTTATTGGAAGATAGTAGGTTTTACCTCAAAACCTATCTTAAACAGAGGGCTTATGTCTTGTATTCCTGAAATACTGATAAGCACCTTCAAGACACCATTGTTTTCACTAAACAGGCTAAATAGAAATCTCTTCATTGTTTCCCTGAGGGTGCCAAGTTGGATGGAGTGAATTGACTTGAAATATCAACATTTTCTTCAAGATAAACTAGATAAAAATCTTTTTATTCAACTATATTCTCTATTGGTATCAAAACATCAGTAGGATTGATAGGATGTTACAGGTTGAAGATTGAATATCTCTATATGTGTTTGAAAATACCAAGAATATTATGTTGAAGAATACAGTTCTTAATTTCACTGCTTCAACTCATACTTTAAGAGTGTCTATTGCACATGCAGAATATTAGAGGATTAGATGCAATTCACTGAATATTTACCCTTAAAGAATTTGCAGAGTCACAATTCAATTGTCATTTTGTACAATTTTTCCTGGATTCCTGTAGTAATGAGAAGTTGCAATTTGTTGATCATGTTTAAACTGCTGACAAAACAGTTTAAAGATACGGATACATTCAGTACAGGAAAACAATTTAAATTAATTACAAGATTTATTGGTTTATGCATTAGTAGAGGGAAATCTATGGCCAGAGGAAATTCTCTGCTTTAACTTATCAGATCCTTAGCATATTTGGACTCTGATGAATATTGATAAGAAGATTGGGGAAATCCTGGCCCCTGCCCAGAGGTATCCATAGCTGACCAGTTCAGAGCAGTGTCTACAGATGGCAGGATATAGAAAAGCTGATATTCAGGGCTAGTGCTGTGGCAGAAGAGGTTAAGCCCCTGCTTATAATACCAACCTCCCATATTGGAGTGTTGCTTTAAGTCCTGGCTGCTCCACTTCTGATCTGCCTAATGCACCTGGGAAGGCAGTCAAAGTTGACCCTAGTACTTGGACCTCTGCTAACCATGTGCAAGACCTGGATGGAGTTCCTGGTTCCTGGCTTTAGCCTGTCCCAGCCCTGACTGTTGAGACCATTTGAGAAGTGAAACAGAAGATGGAAGATCTCTCTCTCTCTCTCTCTCTCTCTCTCTCTCTCTCTCTCTTTGTGTGTGTGGTGTGTATGTGTGTGTGGATGGGTGTATTTCTGTCTATCTATATTTCTGTTTATTGCTCTGCCTTTAAAATACATGAATTCATTTTTTAAGAAGTTGACCTAAACTATCCACACATTCTGCATCTACAGGCCAAATCAATGGGAGATAGAAAATATTGGAATGCACACATGTATTGCACACATACAGAATTTTTCATGTCTTTACTCCAACTATACAGTTGACAATAATAGACATAGCATTTATATGTAAATGATTTAAAATGTACAAGAGAGTATGTGTAGCTTTTTCGCAAATATCGTGGCATTTTTCATGTGGGACTTGAATGTATTAGAATTTTGGTATCCATAGGGTGCTCAAATCAATCCCTTTCAAATATTGAAGGATGGCTGTGTTTAGAAATCGCTTAGTATTTCTTACAGAGCCTTCACGTGGTAACTGGCAGGAACATGCAGAACAAGCTTCAGTGACAGAGTAAGATGGAGAAAGCTAGCCCAATTTTCTCACCCACTATCACATTTCTGTCCTTACTGATTGAAAACTGTTTTTTGTGATTCTCTTACGCTCCCCTATCTCCATTCTGTCCTTATTGTCTCTGTCCAATTCTTTCCATGTCTGTCTCCTTTCTACTTTCATTCTACTTCACCTGCTCACTCACTTTCTCCACTAACTGGCATTTCTACAGAATCATATCATTTCATTTCACTTTTGGCAGTATGTTTTTGAAATATCTACCGCACCTAATTTTGTGTTTTCAGCTTATTACATAAGCCAGGAGACTTAAACCTCATTTTTTTTTCTATGTCTCTGAACAACTTACAGCATCTTCCTGATAAATTGAAATCCCAGAGACTTTGACCAGCATCATTCTGACAGTGCCTGTTCTGGGCATTGGGCCTCAGTTTTCCCAATGGCCATGGGAATGTCTGTGAAAATGGTCTCCAAGATTCTGGAAACTCCCAATCCGTTGTCCTGTTGAAATCATTTTAATTGCAAATGCTTTTCCATTTTGAATCTCAAGCTTAAGAGAGAAAAATTCATAATCTATTTTTCTTCATACTAGGTATACAGTGTTAACTCTTGCCATGATTTAGGCTAGAATTACTTAAAATGGGGTTAATGGATTTGTAGCACTGGGGTTTTAGTTGATTATTTTGTATCCCTAATACTCAAGTTGATTTGATGTTAGTGGACCAGCATGTATGTCTCTGAAAGTATAACTAGATTTGTTTAAAAATTTTTTTGAGAGAGGAGAAGGAGAGAGAGAGACTTCCATTTCATTCTGCAATTCCCCAAATGTCCACACTGGAAAGAGGTGGTCAAAGCTAAAATTAGGAGCCCAGAACTTGATCTGGGTCTCCCACGTGTGTGTCAAGGGCCTAAACACTTGAGCCATTAACTAAGTCTGCATTAACAGGAAGCTGGAATTAGGAACTGGAGCTGGGTTACAAACTCATGCACTCCCATTTGGTATGTGGATGTCTTTTTTTTAAGATTTTTTTATTTGACAGGTAGAGTTACAGACAGTGAGAGAAAGAGTCAGAGAGAAAGGTCTTCCTTCTGCTTGTTCACTCCCCAAATGGCTGCAATGGCTGGAGCTGTGCTGATTGGAAGCCAGGAGTCGGGAGCTTCCTCCTGGTCCCCCATGTGGGTGCAGGGGCCCAAGCACTTGGGCCATCTTCTACTGCTTTCCCAGGCCTTAGTAGAAAGCTGGATTGGAAGAGGAGCAACCAGGACTAGAACTAGTGCCCATATGGGATGCCAGCGCCGAAGGCGGAGGATTAACCTAGTGTGCCACAGCACCAGCCCCTGGATGTCTTAATTACTAAGGTGAACAACTGATCCTGGAGATTTTATTTAAACACCTCTGAAATAAAGTTAAGAACTCATAAGTCTGCTGTTTGGACTGAATTGCTCAAAGCACAACACTATTCATGAGGATGCATTATTTTAGATTATATCGTGTTCAAATTTGTAGCATGTTGGAACATTTTTGTATGTTTCTGGTTAATGAAAGACTGAAACTATCTTCTTTCATTTTGTCTTTTTATACATTCATTAAAATAAGATCAGCACCTATGTTATGTGTTTGAATGGACTACTATAAAAGTTAAGATTTCAGCCTTGAGCCACACTCAGCAAGTCATTCATTTCTCCGCATATGTGAATAAATTATCTTTGTTTTCAATTACAAGAAAACAGAGGAGACAAAATTATAGGAGAATGAGTTTTGGATGTACATTTCTATGAACTCCCCATACATATGTCATGGCAGACTATTAAGAAAGTTTGTTATCCAAGTTGTACTACCCTTGTGGGATCATAGACTCTGAAGAGTAGAGTGTTCAAAGAAAGTGCTATAGAATTCAGTACAAAGATAATAATAATGATTTGCTTACTAGAACCCACAATATATCTGCTGCTATTTGAGGAACAGGGACAAAGAGTTGTTGAATGGCCTCAAAAATAACAGTCATTTGCAGACAGAGTTGAGACGTTAATGATAGCACTTTGGGAACTTAATGTCACTAAGGTTAGGAAAATCATACATTTCATTTACTGAAATTTCCTTTCGTAAACTAAATGTGATTTTCCTTTAACTAATATTGGTCAGCCTATTTCGATGCTATTTTACTTGCCCTGATTGTCTGTGTATCTTCATACATACACAGTCATATCCTCATACCAACGTGTTACAAAGCATTTGTGAGAAAACACAGTTGAAAATATTTTTGCACTGGGGAAACAATTGAAATAAATGTGTAGTACTTTCACAATATGCATGTTTCATGAACTTTTTTTATGATCCCATGTGCACATAAACACAGTAAATACTTTGAATAGACCACTCCAATCTCCTCATTGCCAAAAATACAACAAAAAAAGGCCAATAGAGCACTAATAAAAGCCACAAGTATAGAAAGTCTTAGGAATAGTGTTGTGCTCCTGTTTTTAAAATATATTTATAAAAATAACTATATTTGTTGATAGTTCCACACGTAATTTGAAAGGCATTTGCTTTCCTGCATGCAGTAGTTGGCTAAACACTGATAAGTTAACCAAAGTGTATTTTTCACTTATAATAAGCATTAGTCATTAAGATTGACTTGGGGTGTATTCTTAAGAACGACATCTAGGAGCCAATGCTGCGGCATAGCATGTGAAACTGCATCTGCAGTGCCAGGATCCCATATGAGCACTGGTTCAAGTCCCAGCTGCTCCACTTTCAAGCTAGGTCCCTGCTAATGTGCCTGGAAAGCAGCAGAAGATGACACAGGTGTTTAGACCCCCGTGCCCCCATGAGGAACCTAGATGAGGTTCCCGTGTCTTGGCTTTGGCTGGGCCCAGCCCTGACCATTGTGGCCATTTGGGGAATGAACTAGCAGATGGAAGACCTTTCTCTCCCCCTCTCCCTATTCCTCTCTCTCACTATTCCCCTCCCTTTCCCTCTCCCTCTCTCCCTCACCTCTTTTCCCTCTCTTTCTGTAACTCTGCCTTACAAATAATTAACTAAAATCTTATTTTAAAAAATAAGATCAACATCCTACAAAACTTAATGAATATACCTGGGCAAAGAAATAAAATGAATAAGGGATTTGCAACTCAAGATGCTACAGAGACCTGAATACTAGTTGAGCTTTCTTTCTCTGAAGCACTTAGGACTAGAAGTGCTTCAGAATTCAGATTTTTTTAATGCTTTGGAAATATTTACATACACATAATGAGATGTCCTGGGGATGGACTGAAGCCTAAGCACAAAATTCATTTATATTTCATATACTCCTTAGACACATAGCCTGATGGTAATTTGATTCAACATTTTTAGTGCACCTGCACTTTGACTGCAACCTGTCACATGAGGCCAGGTGTGAAATTGTCCACTGGTGAAATTATATTATATCAGCTCTCAAAGTTTCAGGTTTTGGAAAATTTGGGATGTAGAATTTTCTGATAAGTCGTACTCAGCCTATCATATATTTAGAGTGTGTTAAGTAAAGAATAAGCATTTATTAAAAGATTGAAAATTATCCCTGGGAACTGACGCTGTGTCTAATCTACTGCTTGCAACATCAGCATCCCATATGGACTCTGGTTCAAGTCCTGGCTGCTCCTCTTCTTATCCAGCTCTCTGCTATGCTCTGGGAAAGCTGTAGAGGATAGCTCAAGTGCTTGGACCTCTGTACCCCCATGGAAGAAACTCCTTGCCCCTGGCTTCTGATCAGCCCAGCTCTACCTGTTGCATCCTTTTGGGGAGTGAACCAGTGGATGGAAGAGCTTTTTCTGTCTCTCTCATTCACTGTCTGTAACTCTACCTCTCGAATAAAAAAATAAAATCTTAAAAAAAGGAAATTATCCCAATGTCAATGGGCTGGAATTTGGAGTGGATTAGTCAAAAAGATGAAAAGATACAATTAATGTCGTGGCTATTGAGTCTCACATTACCTGCTGCACATATGTAGAGGCAATGAGCAATGTACTGCTTGAAATGTACACAGTCGCTTTTCCAGCAAGTTCCTGGAAAAACTGTGGTTTGCATAGTTTACATTATGGCTTTCACAAAATCTTTTTTTAACTGTAGTTAATTGAGAGTTAGGGAGAGGTGTGTGACTGAGTTGGAGTGGAACGGGAAGTAACTGCATGCACAGGATGGTAGATCCATTCCTTCCCATCCAGATTATTACTGCAGTGATTGGCTTTTACATAAACTCTTATATTATGACTTATTGGCATTGCATGAAAGCATTTCTTCTAACAGAACCTAAATTTACATCTATCTCAAGTAACCTGCATGGAGAAAATGTCCACTTACTGACCTATTCTATGATTATTCATTAATGTAATCATTCACCCACTCACCCACTCAGAGGAAATGCTTTGAGATGTGATTGTATGGATGATACTGAGTGACATTATAGATGAATCTGATGGTCTCTGCCCTCAATTGGTTCACAGTTCCAAAGATAGAGAAACACATGCTGATGAGTACAATGAAGTGTCAAGGACTCTTTCTCACTTATTTTTAAATGTTTATTTATTGATACATATATTTATCTGAAAAACAAAACAATAGAGAAGAACAAACCTCTTCCATACATCCATTCAGTTCCCACAAATGCCTGCAACAGCCTGGGCTGGGCCAGGCCAAAGCCAATATCCTGGAACTCAATAGGGATCTCCCACTGGGTGGGAGTACCTGGGCCACTGCTGCCTCCTACAAGGTCTATTTTCAGGAAGCTGGCATCAGAAGTAGAGTCATTGCTCAAGCCATGCCTCCAATATGGGATGCAGACACTCAAGCAATGTCTTAATCTCCGAGCCAAATGCCCACCTCGAGAAGTCTATGTTAGAAAGTCACACAGTGTAATGTGGAAAGGATAGCTATTTCCCAATGAAATTATACCAAAAGAAACTTCATGGAGATTTTTAGTGGTGATGCAAATCTTGAAGTTTCAGTAAAATTTTACAAAATGGGGAAAAGAATCAATGGTGTTTTGTACAGAAGCAGAATAAATGGCAGCATTCTGGAAACCACTTCTTGGCTCATAAAAGCTATAAATTATTCCATTCCATGGTTTATTATGTTAAAAATGATTCTTAAATGAAGCTCAGGCAATTGGCCCCAAGGGGCATTGCAATCCCTGGGATACCTTTTTGGTTGTCATATGGGTGCAGGTTTGCTTATAGGTTCAGGAATTGCTTGTAAGCAGTAGTTGGAAGTCTGTAATTCTGTCAAGCATCCATCAATGCTTAGTGGTCTTTCCCAAAACCAAGGATTATATGTTACAAATGTTAGTGTTGTGGTGAAGCAATTCTGTTCTAAAGTGCAAAATGTGAGTAAATAATACAGATACAAAATCAGAGATATTGTGGAGGTTGTCATGCAGACAGACTTCACAGATGACTATTTTACAGTGATAAAGAGAGGGGGCAAAAGAGGCAAGGAAGAGCACCAAAAGGTTTTATACCAGTTGCTGTTTATTCTGGTTGAAACATTATCCTTTTTAAAAATAAATACATATTTATTTATTTGAAAGACAGAGTTATGGAGAAGGAGATATAGAGAGAAAGAGATCCATAGTCCATCTGCTGGTTCTCTCTCCAAATGGCTGGAAAAGCTGGCACTGTGTCTGGCCAAATCCTGGAGCCCAGAACTCCATCAACCTCTCCCACATGGGTGACAGGGCCATATTCTACTGCTTTCCTAGATGCTCCAGCAGGGAGCTGAATTGAAAGTGGAACAAGCGTGACTTGAATTTGTGCTCAAATGGGAATGTTGGCAACACAGGTGGAGACTTAACCTGCTGTGCTATAACTGTGGCCCCAACATGTCATTCTGATCTGTAGCAGCCACTTTTAGATTAAAAGACCAAAATCTGGCCGACACCATGGCTCACTTGGCTAATCCTCCACATGCGGCACTGGCACCCCGGGGTTCTAGTCTCGGTTGGGTCTCCAGGTACTAGTCAGTTGCTCCTCTTCCAGTCTAACTCTCTGCTGTGGCCATGGAGGGCAGTGGAGGATGGCCCAAATGCTTGGGTTCCTGCACCCGCATTGGAGACTGGGTCCTGGCTTTGGATCGGCGTAGCACCAGCCATGGTGGCCATTAGGGGAGTGAACCAATGGAAGAAAAGATCTTTGTCTCTGTCTCTCTCTCACTGTCTTTAAGTGTCTCTCTATCTCTCTCTCACTGTCTAACTCTGCTTAGCAAAAAAAAAAAAAAAAAAAAAAGGACCTAAATGAAAGATCTCTGCGAGTGATATCCCAGTAAAAAGAACATGCCATCAAAGAAGGAGGTACCTTTCTCTGAAGGGAGGAGAGAACTTCCACTTTGACTATGACCTTGTCTAAATAAGATCGAAGTTGGCAAACCCAAAAGGCTTCCATAGCCTTGGCAACTCATGACTAGAGCCTAGGGAGACTGCTGACTCCATAAACAAGAGTGTCCAATTGTTAAGTCAACAACAGGAGTCACTGTGTACATACTCCTCAAGTAGGATCTCTGTCCTTAATGTGTTGTCCGATGTGAAGTAATGCTATAACTAGTACTGAAACAGTATTTTACACTTTATGTTCTGTGTGGGTGCAAACTGATGAAATCTTTACTTAATATATACTAAATAGACCTTCTGTATATATAGATAATTGAAAATGAATCTTGATGTGAAGATGGAAGAGGGAGCAGGAGATGGGAGGGGTACGGGTAGGAGGGAAGTTATGCGGGGGGAAAGCCGTTGTAATCTATAAACTGTACTTTGGAAATTTATATTTACTAAATAAAAGTTTTTAAAAAAAGGACAAAATCCAGGTAGTCAATGAATATCAACTGAATTCTTATTTCTGTTTTGAAGAGGTTGTGTGACTTTAGTGATACAATTGATGCAGTTTGGGTCCCAATGCCTTTATTTGCAAAGGGGAATATTTGCAATAGATAATCTATTATCCTCCTAAAATTCTAGAACATATACAGGGAAATATGTAGTGTGATGCAGGATTTTTCCATTCTTATACAGATGGCTCCTTGATTATGACAGCTCAGCTCATGATGTTTTGATTTTATGATGCTGCAAAACCAGACAAATTCAGTATAAGCCTTACTTTTCATTCTGATCTTTTTCAGACTTTTACTGTGTAGTCCAATTGTCTCTCACTATGCTAGTCAGCAGCAACAAGTGTGAATGGAGGGAAAACACCCTATACTGTATAATGTCTTTAGGTTTCTGAGCAATGGGATTTGGTGGATTAAGTGTATTAAATGCATTATCCTCTTATGGTATTGATTTAGAACAATCCCAAAATGTGTTAGAGGAGTTTCTATAGAACCACAAACAGAGTCTGCTCACCTGATAGGCAGAAAGCCAATCACTGACATCAAGGTGGAGGAAGAAAGGAAGCTAATATTGCAAGGAGACCAAGGGGCCAGGCAACTATTGCTTAATTCCCAGGCTCCTAAAGGGGCTAGTGATGAAGGCTCTTATGGGCTGAAGTTGGCATGAGAGGTGCACGTTTAGCACGTGTCCAGGTTTCTGGTTAGTTGGTGGTGCTCTTGGCATTTCTTTGATTGGTTAATGATGATGAGAATTTTTATGATACCAAAGTGGCCTTCTGTCAGTATGGGAGCTAAGTGAGGCTGCTAGCTATTTTCTGCTCCAGAACTGGAATCCTCCAAAGGATATTCCTAGAAAGAGAATATTGACCATCATGATGTTATCTATTGGAGAAGCAAATGATCTCACAGGTCTGTCTAGGAATAACTTCACTACTCCCTCAATTAATTGAGTTAGTTTTAGTAAATTATTGGTTTGCTTTCAGTAGGCAGGACAAGAACACTGTAAGCTAAAAGAATGAGGCTAGGAGACTGGGCCTGATAGTATGTACATCTGCATGCAAAGCACTTTTTCAGGGCATGGCTTGAATATCGTCAGTTTATCATGGATTTATTGGGATGCCATCCCTTTGTAACTCAAGGAGCATCTTAGTTAATCTTAGTCATGCCCATGTGCACACACGCACACACATACACACACATGCATAGTCATGTGTCATTTGCCTCTCAACCTCCCTGATAACAAAGGCACAGATTATAATAAAACCTTGCTGTATGTAGGCTGGTGAGGGCTGATGAACACTGATACATTTCCCTTATGAAGTGTTCTCTAACTCATTCATTGGCAGAATTTTCAATTGTCTTACTTAAAATCAATATATAAGAAAATTTATCATCACACATAGAAACTGAAAGAATTTGTGACATTTATTACACTCTCATTCCCTGTGATTAGGATAATTATTTTATAAAATTTTAATGGGTTTTATCATGCTGTTGATGAGTGCCAAATGTTGTACATCACTGAAAGAAGTAACCCTATGTTCTACCGGGGAAAAAAGTTTACTTCTAAGATACTGTAAAATACCTTTTTTAAAGAATTGTGCCAACAGCATGTTATCAAAAGTAGCATATGATAAACAAAATGTTTGTGTGATAAAGATAGGCATGGAATCAAGACTCAGAATGAGCAATAAGACTTCCACATGGTGCTCTACTTCCAGGGAACAATTTCAAATACTCTTTGTCTACAGAAGCAACAGAAGACTAACTCTCATCAGGTTTTTCTGGGGAAGGTGTTCTCGGGTTGCTGAGTTACATAACCTGAGTGTAAGAAGGTACACATAGTTCTAGCAATGCTGCCAGCCACAAGGATCAAAGGATATTTGTGTAAACATTTCTCTCATGAGGGAAGAATTATGAGAACCAAACCTTATCATTGATATTCTTATGACATTGAGAGATTTGCAGAGTGAAGAGTATTAGAAGAAATCATCTTGCATTAAATGTGTGTTGGAGAGAAGAATTAGAAGTACATTATGTAAGTTCTGCAAACTAAGGCTCTAGACAACTTCTTCACATTTTCCAACTGCAGCTACCTATGATTATATCATGAAATTCATGCAGCTTTGTTGTCATCTTCCTTAGCCAACCTGGGGAATGTTGATTTTATGTATGACTTTGAAGGTGGAAATGAAACGCTGAGTTTGGAGGAAATAGCAAAGGAGTTTCAATTACGCTCAGGATGAGCAAGGATGACAGCTGTGGCCTTGGGCACTTTTGAAATTCTTACAAACTCCATCTAATACATTCTTTGGTTAACCCCTAACCACATCCACTCAGTGGCAGCTTTAGTGCAACAACATAGCAAGGGAAAAATCTACCAAAATTTATATAGCCTAGTGACAGAAAAAGCTAGTGAAAGGGCCAATCACTTCATGAAAGACTGAGATCTCAGAGGTAACAAAGGAGGATGGAACAGACACACGGCTCAGTAGTGAGAAAATCATGGGGCTACTGAGTGCATACACTTTCCCAGTCTGAGATGGCTTTATTTTCCAGTTTTCACGGGGAAGATAACTGCTAAGCTAAGCCTGAAGGTACAATGAAAGGAAAAGGGACTACTTGGCTGGTCTAGAGCTGTGGGCGTAGGGGCAGAGATGATTCTACAGTCATCTTTTACTTTTGAAAGTTTTATTTCATTTATTATAAAGAGTTACAGAGAGAGGTAGAGAGAGAGAGAGAGAGAGAGAGAGACAGAGAGGTCTCCCATCCGCTGATTGACTCCCCAGATGGCCACAATGGCTGGAGCTTCGCTGATCTGAAGCCCGGAGCCAGGAGCTTCTTCTGGGTCTACTGCGTGGGTGCAGGGGCCCAAGCACTTGGACCATCTTCTACTGCTTTCCTAGGCCATAGCAGAGAGCTGGATTGGAACTGGAGCAGCCAGGATTAGAACCGGCAACCATATGGGATGCTGGCACTTCAGGCCAGGGCTTTAACTCGCTGTGCCACAGCGCTGGCCCCTACAGTCATTTTTTAACTCAAAATGGCATTAGAGCATCAGAGAAAAACAGACTTGTGTTGGTGGTGCCACTCAGTGGTAACCATATTTCTATAAATCTGTGGACTCACTTCATCACAAGCAAAAAGAAATGAATACAGACCTTCTAAATTTTGGAGGGAAATATATAACAAGCTACAAATATATCAACCTTTGGCATGAATTGAGAAGGGTTGTGACTCACTGTTCTTTCTCATAAGCACTTCACCTTTGGGGGATGGTAAATATATTCTACAGAGGTCAGAATCAATAGGGAATCATTTTCATCTCTATTCAGAAAGCACAGGATGAATTCTGCTCTACACATGATGAAACAGATTCACCTCAACCTCCTCATCTTGCTAACAATAATACACCCTCAAAACAATGAAAGTGGCAACAAAAGGGGCATTCAAAAAGGTAGAAGAGACAAAAATAAAACAAAACAAAACCTGAGAAATCTGGCCTGAGACCAAATGATTAGAGGAACAACATAACAAAGTTGTTTATGACTCTTTGAATAAATGATGTTGATCCAGATATGTTATTTCTCAATCCTCAACCACTTAAATGATGGTGAGCTTGTTTTGCCCCTAGATTAAAGCAACCAATCACATTTCAGTATGGGAGAATACTTCAAAGAACTCATGGAAATGTAATAAATAAATAAGTTTAATTTGGTGCAATTTTTTTCAAATACATTTTTTCAAAATACAAGCTTTTCAAATACTAAAGTATCATTCAAAATTTTCATGAAAAAAATCTATTTTTTGTAAAGCAAGCAGGTGGCACAAGAGTTAAGTCACTGCTCAGGACAGCACATCCCATGTAAGAGGGCCTGGGTTAGAAACTCATCTCCACTTTGTACTCCAGATTCTTCTTAATATACACCCTATGAGGAAGCAGGTAATGACTCAAGTAACTGGGTCTTTGCTACTCATGTTGGATAACTGGACTGAGTATCATGTTACTGACTTCAACTTGGCTGTTGCAGGTATTTGGGGATTCTGTCAGCAGACAGCAGATACAATGGATTCCCCCCACCCATAACCTCCCTCCCACCCACAACCCTCATCTCCCGCTCCCTCTCCCATCCCATTCACATCAAGATTCATTTTCAATTATCTTTATATACAGAAGATAAATTTAGTATAAACTAAGTAAAGATTTCAACAGTTTGCACCCACACAGAAACACAAAGTGTAAAGTACTGTTTGAGTACTAGTTATTCCACTTATTCACATAGCACAACACATTAAGGACAGAGATCTTACGTTGGGAGTAAGTACACAGTGGCTCCTGTTGCTGTAGGAATAAGAGAGGGAGGAGATGTAGAGTTCTTCACATGCTCAATCGGACTTTCCCCAAACGGCAGAGTTAAAAACATGCCAGGGGATTCCAATTCAATTCCATCAAGTTGGCATGTACCAATACCATCTCACTAGTCACAGTGATCAGTTTCAGTTCATAATTGATCATAATGATAGGATTAAGAGACAAAGGGATCACACAAACAAGACTAGACTGGTGTCTGCTAATACTGATAGAATAAAAAGGGGAGAGAATGAGCCAACATGGGAAGCGGGATGCACAGCAGACTCATAGAATGGCAGATGTCCTAAACAGCACTCTGGCCTCAGAACCAGCCCTTAAGACATTTGGATCTGGCTGAAAAGCCCATGAGAGTATTTTAGGCATGGAAAGCCAAGACACTGTGGGGAAAAAAAACCTAAATGAAAGATCTCTGTGAAGTAAGATCCCAGTGGAAAGAACAGTTCATCAAAGGAGGTACCTTTCTCTGAAGGGAGGAGAGAACTTCCACTTTGACTATGACCTTGTCTAAATAAGATCGAAGTCGGCAAACCCAAAAGGCTTCCATAGCCTTGGCAACTCATGACAAGAGCCTCAAGTGTTTACTGACTCCATAAACTAGAGTGTCAATTATTAAATCAACAACAGGGGTCAATGTGCACTTACTCCCCATGTAGGATCTCTGTCTTTAATGTGTTGTACTATGTGAAAACACACTTAATATCCTAATCAACCCAACAGCTTAGATCAGGAACATAACACACTGGGGTCAATTCTGCTATTGGCCATGGTTTTGAAAGAGGATCAAGCCACACATCGACTACCAGAAGAGAAAAGATGAAAATTCAAAATTTGCCAGTTTCTACTGAATGATCATCTCCTTCATACCATTTTAAGACTGCAAATGGTTAAGTGAAACCATTATAATTCATGTACCACCTGAACAAAAAAGAACTCAGATTTGATCACAACTCAAATGTAAAATCAGAAACTATAAAACTCTTAGGAAAAACTTGGAGAGAATCTTAAGAATTGATGACTAGAAACATGTTTAGATTTGACAGGAAAAAATAGTGATCATAAAATCGATAAATTGGGCCTCATCAAAATTAAAAAAAAATTCGCTCTGTGAAAGACCTTGTTAGGAGGATGGAAACTTCAGTTTTATGTTCAGATAAAAATGAAAGCTCATAGCAGCTTTACTCATAATAGCCAGAAACATGAAACAATCCAGATGTTCTTCAATGGGTGAATGGTTAAACAAACTGCACCATACTCGTCCCATGAAATAACGCTCAGAATTAAAAAGGAACTAACTCTATGTATACTGAACATCTTGACTAAATCTCCAGGGAATTATGTTGACTAAAAATAAGTCAATCCCCAAGTATGCAATACCAAAGGAGTCCCTAACATTCTTGAAATTATGAAATCATAGAAAAGGAAGACAGATTAGGGGTTCCCTTGTAGTTAAAAGATCATGGGTAGGGAGAAAGTAGCCCACAGTAGTGAGCTTTCTGAGGTGGGATGTTTCTAAATTGTGATTGCATCAGTGCCAATATCTTAATAATGACATTTGACAGTATTTTACAAGTTGTTACCAATGCCAAGCTGCTTAAAAGGAGTATGCAATCTCTTTGTATTGTTTCTGACAACTGCATGTGAATCTATAATTGTTTCCAAATGAAAAGTATAATAATTATGATAATAAAAACACAGAATGGAGAAGATTGCAGGTCCAAGTCTTTTAATTCTTTCAGTTCTCAGTTAAATCAAAGCAGGATAAACTATTAAATAAATGCGCTTGATGCAGAGGCCTGACTTGTGCTGCAGCAGGTTAAGCCTCCAGTTGCAAAGCCAGCATCCCATGTCAGAGCATAGGTTCCAGTCCTGGTTGCTTCACTTCCAATCCACTTCACTTCTACTGCATCAGGGAAAGCAGCAGAAAATGGCCCATGTGCCATTTCCCAGCCACCCATGTGGAGATACAGATGGGGCTCCAGGCCCCTGTTTTATTTTATGTTTTTTACACTTTATTTATTTATTTGAAAGTCAGAGCTACATAGAGAGAGGAGAGGCATAGAGAGAGAGGTCTTCCATCTGATGATTTACTCCCAAAATGGCCTCAAGGGCCAGAGCTGCGCTGATCCCAAGCCAGAAGCCAGGAGTTTCTTGCGAGTCTCCCACGCAGGTCCAAGGGCCCAAAGGCCATCCTCTATTGCTGTTCCAGGCCTTAGCAGAGAGCTGGATCAGAAGTGGAGCAGTCAGGTCTCTAACCAGCACCCATATGGGATGCTGGTGCTTCAGGCCAGGGCATTAACCCGCTGAGTCACAGCGCTGGCCCCCAGGCTCCTGGTTTTGATTTGACCAGCTCAGGTTGTTGAGGCCAATTGGGAGTGAACTAGTGGATGGAAGATCTCCTTCTCTGCCTCTCTCTGTGTGACTCTACCTTTCAAATAAATAAAATAAACTTCAAAAAAGAGAGACAATTGATGCTTGATGCAAAGAAACTTGAAGTGAGATATATCCTATAATAATAGAACATTCTCTGAACATACCAAGGTATTTTTGGTCCTTTAATCAGTATCATGGAGAGTGCATTGGAGGTGAGGCATGAGTTAGAACTTGGCTTGAGTTCTTTAACTCTTGAGTTGTTTCTTCATGTGGAAATATCCATCCATTCTTCATTTACCTGAGTAACACCAGCCAATATATATGTGTCCCAAACAGCTGTATTTTCCTAGGCATTTAAGATCTTTTTCACCTCCTTATTTTTCTAATGATTAAAAATATATGCCCATTTATAATGTAGCCCTAAGATTTCAGGGCAGCTTGTGACACAGTCTTAGGCAGGTGCTCCAAACATTTGCATTTGGATTCTTTCAATCCATTCTAATGTAGCACTCTCCATATAAAGCCAAGTGTTTATATGAACAGTCAAAAAAAGTGTGTGTTGTCATAAATTTCTACATGTTCATTGAATTTTAACATACTGGGGCTTAACTAAACTTGGAGAATCACTTATCTTAATTTTTAATTTAAATGTGCAGTGACTGACTAAAGTGCAAATTAGAGGCCAATTGACCTGGAATGATAAATATTTAATGGTCAGGGGGATAAATCTAATCCTTCTCTACCAGTCAGGAAAGGCCACCATCTTGTATGTGCAGAATCTGGCACTACCTACTTATATAACCTGGAAAGAGCAGAGAGAGACAGAGAGAGTAGAAAATCATACAACAGTTCTTTAAAATTTCTCCTGTAACTGGCATGCTTCATCATACAGACTCCCTTTTCTTTAGATATAGTAATTGGAAATATTATGCCTAGCCCAAGGGGAGAAATATTTTCATTTCACCATGTTTTCTTTCCTCAATGGATGGTAAAATTTCACTGAATGGAAGTGACAGGAAAGAGTATTTGAGACCCATCTATGGAAGACAAAATATAACAGAGTGAATCAACTCCAATTTACTTTATATCCAATTTATCCTTATATTTAATTAACATTAAATAATTTCATAAGAGTGATTTGCTAAATTATATCCACATAATTATTTTCAGGCTGTCTTTTATCACTGAGAGAATACATCACTTTTTGAAAGTAAACTTCAGTTTCTTTTTTTTTTTTCTATTTAAGATCCTTTGCTCTTTTTTAAATTTTTTTAACTTTTATTTAGTAAATATAAATTTCTAAAGTACAGTTTATGGATTACAATGGCTTCCCCCCCCCATAATTTCCCTCCCATTCACACCTCTCCCATCCCTGCTCCCTCTCCTATTCCATTCACATCAAAATTCATTTTCAATTCTCTTTATATACAGAAGATCGATTCAGTATATATTAAGTAAAGATTTCATCAGTTTGAACCCACACAGAACATAAAGTGTAAAATACTGTTTCAGTACTAGTTATAGCATTACTTCACATTGGACAACACATTAAGCACAGATCCCACATGAGAAGTAAGTACACAGTGACTCCTGTTGACTTAACAATTTGACACTCTTGTTTATGTCATCAGTAATCTCCCTAGGCTCTAGTCATGAATTGCCAAAGCTATAGAAGCCTTTTGGGTTTGCCATCTTCGATCTTATTTAGACAAGGTCATAGTCAAAGTGGAAGTTCTCTCCTCCCTTCAGAGAAAGGTACTTCCTTCTTTGATGGCCCCATTCTTTCCACTGGGATCTCACTCGCAGAGGTCTTTCATTTAGGTCTTCTTTTTTTTTTTTTTTCCATACTGTCTTGGCTTTCCATGCCTGAAATACCCTCATGGGCTCTTCAGCTGGATCCGAATGCCTTAAGGGCTGATTCTGAGGCCAGAGTGCTATTTAGGACATCTGCCATTCTATGAGTCTGCTGTGTATCCTGCTTCCCATGTTGGATTGTTCTCTCCCTTTTTGATTCTATCAGTTAGTATTAGCAGACACTAGTCTTGTTTGTGTGATCCCTTTGACTCTTAGACCTATCAGTGTGATCAATTGTGAACTGAAATTGATCACTTTGACTAGTGAGATGGCATTGGTACATGCCACCTTGATGGGATTGCATTGGAATCCCCTGGCACGTTTCTAACTCCACATTTGTGGCAAGCCCGATTGAGCATGTCCCAAATTGTACATCTCCTCCCTCTCTTATTCCCACTCTTATATTTAACACGGATCACTTTTCAGTTAAAATTTAAACACCTAAGAATAATTGTGTGTTAATTACAGAGTTCAACCAATAGCACTAGAACAAAAAAAAATACTAAAGTGGATAAAGTATTACATTGTACATCAACAATCAGGACAAGGGCTGATCAAGTCACTGTTTCTCATAGTGTTCATTTCACTATGGCCTTAACTGCTTTCATTATACAGAGTGAATAGTTCCTGGATTTCCTCAATTGCTTTTGTTATTTATACAAAAATTTTCATACACATTAAAAAGTTGATGGATTATTTATTTTGAACTAGGAAGACATTGCAAGAGACAGATGAGTTCTCACAGCAACAACCCTGTTACTTAACTAATGTTAGCTTCATTTCAAGATATGGAAACTGAGTCTCATAGGTCACATAAACTGAAAACCTTTAGTCCAGGCTGACTGATAACACACATTCTCAACTACTATCATTAAACAAATAATATTTTTAAAAAACTGTGCTTTGTGGATCTGATTTCTATTAAATTAATTTAGGCATAATTGTACATGACTAAAACACAAACAGATGGCCTCCACACTTCAGGATGCAGCAGGTTCTCTACTCCCCACCACACATCAAATTGCCACCTAACAGGGTGGGTTTTTGACTAGCGGTATACACCAGACTAAATATGCCTTATCCTCCTTATAACCTCAGAGTATCTACATTCAATCCTGTCCTTCGCTGTGGGCTCCAGCTTCCTGCTAATGGAGACCCTGGATGGTAGTGAAGAAGACACACATGATTGAGTTTCTGCAACCCACAAGAGAGACCTGGGTTGTATTCAGGGACTTGGGGCTTGAACTAGTGGATAGGAATTCTCTCTCACTCTCTCCTTTTTCTCTTTCTCAAACAAATGAGTAAATGATTTTAAAACTAAAGTAAATAAACAAACCACATTTCCCTGTTGTAATGGGCGCCCTAGGCTCACCAGCCCATTTTGCTCTATTGCACTCTCTTTTCCTCATCCTCCTCTGATGTGATGTTAGCCAGTCCTTAGAAACAAGCAGAAAAAGCACTCTGAAGAACATACTGTGGATATAATCTGAGTCTGTTCTCATCACTGGGGTATGGATCACTACCTTTCTACTTACTATGAGCTGAGAACTGGTAGGCTGCCCATGAGCTGTTTGTGACTCAGGTGTCTTCCTGAGTCACCTGAAACTATAGGAGCACAGGGCAATTGCTCTGCTCTGGGATTATGTGAAGAGGCTAATGCTCCACCAAGACCCTGACCTCTGCATTGCACAAGGATCTCATGTTCTTAAAAAAAAAAAAAAAAGTGTTACTTTAACAAAATCAATATGTTCCTCTGATCTCCACATCAAAACATATTATCTGGTATGGCATGGTCACAAGATACAAAATTGAAATCAGAACTTTCCTGAAAGACTACTTACAGACATAGTTACTATAATTTATGAATGCTTGCTTTAAGGTTGAATTAAGCCAATAAATTCAAAGTAGTTATAAATACAATTGAGGAACCAAAATTTTCTTAAATATCGTTGGCTTATCCTACAGTGATCAGATCCAGCAGAGTTGATTTACTTGGATCACATATTTGACTTGGTTCTCTTGTGACTTGGTTTCTTTTTCTGTTAACAGGGATGCTTGTCCATGCTGCCTGTACCCAGAAATACATGGAGAGTCAATGAGGTAAGAAGAGCCCATGCATTCACTTCTGGAATGCATATTTTTTCTGATTGGGCCAGCTGAGTAATCTCAAATTTCAAGGAATCTCAGTCTGAAGTCATCCAAGACCCACCCAGGGCTGCTAGCGGGTTGCCTTTTGTGTTTCTCCTTCTCTCCCACTCTGTGAAAGGGGCTCTAAGGTCATTCATAGAGGAAAGTTCTGCAGGACACAGATGATGAGCCTTGCTCCCAGGCTCTGGTCTCAGGCTCCTTTCCTCTCCCAGATTCCTCAAGGTCTGCCCCACACCTTGCACCCTACAGCTTCATGCACTTTCCAGTGCCTTGCTTTGGCTGCTTCCAGCACACAGGTGGCAGTAGAGGACTGAGCTGAAGCCAGTGATCTTTGCTATTCCATTTTTACAAGCCTGGCTGTCAGCTTCTGAACAGACGTGGGAGGAGAGGAGTGTCCAGCCGGCAAGCCATGCTGACCCTGGGAGTGGATGTGTGCATGCTAGTCCAGCCTGTGGTAGCACTAAAAGCAAAGAGCTCACTGGGACTCAGTCAGAGGCAATAAGACTGGGTGAACCATTGCCACTGCTGTTGCCTTTACAAGTATTTACTATTTTCTTCTTTCCTCCCTTCCTTCCTTTTTTCCTTCCTTCCTTCCTTCCTTCCTGCCTTCCTTCCTTCCTCCCTTCCTCCCTTCCTTCCTTCCTTCTTTTCATTATTATTGTTATAAAAATTTTTCTTAAATTTCTCTATATAACTAATTTGTCCATCTACTCCATTTACTTATCTGTGTAGAGTATATTGTAGTCTTTTGAGAGGATCTGCCTGATAGGATCTGATCTGATAGAAAAAAAATAAAGGGAGGAAGGAAGGGAGGAGGGGGAGACAAGGATGGAAGGGACTATCTATTAATTTATTTCTTTATTCTAAACATTTTTTTAGGGAGAAGACATTTGGACTAGTGGTTAAGACAACAGTTGGAATACTTGCATCCCATATGAGAATGCCTGGGTTGTATTCCTGACTCTGACTCCTGATTCCAGGTTTCTGCTGATGCAGATCCTGGGGAGGCAGAGATGATGTCTCAGGTAACTGGTTTCCTGATATCCACGTAGGGGATCTTAATTGAGTTCCCAGCTCCTAACTTTAGCTATTATGGGAATTTGGAGGGTTTAACAGTAGATATGAGATCTCTATCTCTACTTCATATATAAATCAATGATAATTCTATTTCTTTAATTGCTATATAAAAGCACAGGCTAATGGGATCATTCTCATTAAACATTCTCGTTAACTTAAAAGAAAACTGAAATAAACCTTATTGTCTGTTGTTTACAAATTCAGGATTAGGTGCATCTCTGGCTCCATCCTTTCCCATTGATACTGCACTGTCCATCCCATGACATGAAGCATCTGTCCAAGTATCTCGCAAACAGCAGCTTCTGTTTCCACAATGTACTCCTCTGCCTGCAATGCCTAGAAAATAGCTAACCTAAAAAGTCAGCAATACCGTCACCTCCTTTAAAAAATGCTTTACTTGGGAAAATGTTCGTTTTTTCATATCTTCTACATATCTTTTCATACAATGGATAAATACAGACTGTGGTGGATTGAATTTGTCATCTTTATCCATTCCTCCAGTGCAGAAAATCTCTGTTCTCACAGCATCTCATAATAGAATGTGGGTACATCCCAGCCCTTCCTTCCTTGGCATATAACTTGATTTTTCCCATTGAACATCAGTAAGCTCTGACACAAGCAGAGACTTGAACGGTGTTTGTGTGGTTGTGTCTGCTCTGCAGTCACCATGGGCAGACACACTGTGGGAGATGCTGCCTACTCTACCAGGCTTCTGAACCAGGCACATGGAGCAGACAAGCAGTTAAGAGCTGAGTGCTACTGAGTACAGTCAAAATCAGCTAAACTTCATGCTCCCACACTGAAGAGTGAGGGGAAAAATGAGTGCTATGGTGATTATTTGATATTTTGAGGTTATTTTTAGTATCAGCATTATTGTGGCAACCGCTGATTAAATGCTTTTATTGATTTGGAATGTAAGATCAATACCTTATTTACCCATGTCTTAATATGTCTTAATAAAGGTCTGTTGATGGAATAAAGGAAAATAACTGTGTTCTTGTAATAGGCATAAAGGTGACTAGCGTCTGTATTATACCTTCAGGGAGTAATGTATTTAGTTTGGAAGAGTAAGACATGTGGGTCCAACCTTCCTTTCTTTCTTGGATTTTGCAACAACAATTGTACAGACTAGTGTTGTGGCATAGTGAGTAAAGCCACTGCTTGCAACACTGGCAACCCATATGCAAGTTGGGCAGCTGGTTCACTGTGAATCCAAGGCTTCTACTGTACCTTCCGTCTACCTGTGAATAGTAAAGTTGCTCCATTTAGCCTTAGCTTGTTGCTTCAATGCTCCATCCATCAGACTCTTGTAAGTAGTAGAATTTGTAGTTCAAGTTGCAATGAGATGAAATGGCAGCCAGCGCACAGTGAATCTGCTCTCCAGGAACCAGTTCAGTTTTCTGAGAAGCTGAGTTAATGTATTGATTATGTATCAATATAACATAATCTTATGCGTGATACAATATACTGAGCTAAAATTCTGTGTGGAAAGTAGAACAGAAATGCAAGTTCAAATGACAAAGATACACAAAATTTCCAACTGTTAAAGTGTTGGATGTTACAATGGGACAACTAATTAAGCTGAAGCTGAAACATTTTATTTGTGAATTTTAGGTAAGGGAGTATAGTGTTTACAAAAATTTTGGGAGGCAACAGAACAGAAAGGATTGAAGACTGCTTGTAATGGAATGACTTAGAAAGTTTCTCTTGTCTTTGAATTTTGGAAATGTTATGTGAACATAGGCACTTTCCAATATATTGCAATATTAAGTTAGTGGAAGTAAGTGCATTTATCTGATCATGGAATTTCATAAAAATAATTTAGTAATGTCCAGTGGTAGTGTTTTTCTGTGAGATGCAATCTATGGAAATATATTAATAGTGACCAGGTTAAAAATTAGTCTATTGGGCTATTTAAATACGGATGAAGATTAATTTGAGAATAGGAGCAAAAAAAGAAAACCTTCTGACCCCTTTTGGACTTAATAGTTCATTCTAGTGACAGAATATCAGTTGATAAAATTCTGCAACTTTTAAGAGGTTCATTAAGGATGGGGTTTATTAAGTAGAAACAGAGAAACCACATGGTTCAGAGTCCAACATTAAAATTGATTTGATCAAGGAAAGGAATGAAAGAATGAATGATTGGGGCCTGGAGGTGGGAGGAAATTTCTGCAGGAGGTAGACTAAGAAACAGTGATCTGATATAAAAGTGTTTTGGGAGAAACAAATATAAAAATTAAGAATGCCACTTGTTTCCCTATTGCCATCAAATAAGTTATATATTTTCCAAGGTGTTTTGTAATATATTTTAAAAAATTCATACCCTTAATAACTCAAGATTATACTTGCATAATAAAAATATTTTCTAATTAATATATGTAAAATGTAATTTCAGAGTAATTTTTTCTAAAAATGGAAATATAAATCATATGTACATGATTAACTATTTTCTTAAAATACTATTTAATTTATATATTTTTCAAAATAGAACTACAAAAGTATGTATTTGTGGAAAACTGTCATTCAAAAATGGATCAAGATATACAGCTCAAGAGCAATGTCAACATAAAAAAAAAAAAACAAATAAGAAATGGTGAGAGTGACTGAAGGAAGGAGGGGTGAATGGGAATTATCATATGCTCTCTTTTTTTTTAAAGATTTATTTATTTATTTGAAAGTCAGAGT
The DNA here is from genome assembly GCF_964237555.1 of Oryctolagus cuniculus. Taxonomy (NCBI): domain Eukaryota; kingdom Metazoa; phylum Chordata; class Mammalia; order Lagomorpha; family Leporidae; genus Oryctolagus; species Oryctolagus cuniculus. The sequence continues at coordinate 124,293,235 of NC_091434.1, forward strand.
TACACAGAGAGAGGAGAGGGTGGGAGAGAAGTCTTCCATTGGATGGTTCACTCCCCAGTTGGCCACAATGGCCGGAGCTGTGCTGATCTGAAGCCCAGAGACAGGAGCTTTTGCTGGGTCTCCCACGAGAGTTCAGGGGATAAAGGACTTGAGCCATCTCCTTCTGCTTTCCCAGGTGTATTAGCAGAGAGCTGGGTGGAATTGGGGAAGTCGAGTCTCGAACCGGCAACGCTATGGGATGCCGGGGCTTCAGGCCAAGGCATTAATTCACTGTGCCACAGCACCGGTCCTTATCATACGCTTTTTTTTTTTTTTTTTTTTTTTTTTTTTTTACAGGCAGAGTGGACAGTGAGAGAGAGAGACAAAGAGAAAGGTCTTCCTTTGCCGTTGGTTCACCCTCCAATGGACGCCGCGGTGGCGCACCACGCCTATCCGAAGGCAGGACCTGGTCTCCCATGGGGTGCAGGGCCCAAGGACCTGGGCCATCCTCCACTGCACTCCCTGGCCACAGCAGAGAGCTGGCCTGGAAGAGGGGCAACCGGGACAGAATCTGGCACCCTGATCGGGACTAGAACCCGGTGTGCTGGCGCCGCAAGGTGGAGGATTAGCCTAGTGAGCCATGGCGCCGGCCATCATATGCTCATAAAGCTACATACAAGAGGGGATGGCGCTGTGGCGTAGAGGGTAAATCCGCCGCCTGCAGTGCCGGCATCCCATATGGGCGCCGGTTCAAATACTGCCTGCTCCACTACCGATCCACTCTCTGTTGTGGCCTGGGAAAGCGGTAAAGGATGGCCCAAGCCCTTGGGCCCCTGCACCCACGTGGGAGACCTGGAAGAAGCTCCCAACTCCTGGCTTTGGATTGGCACAGCATCTGACCAATGCAGCCATCTGGGGAGTGAACCAGTGGATGGAAGACCTCTCTCTCTCTCTCTGCCTGCCTCTCTTTCTCTGTGTAACTCTGACTTTCGAGTAAATAAATCTTTAAACAAACAAACAAAAAAACATGGAGTTTGTTCCCTTTTTATAAATTAAACATTAATTAGCTTGAAACAAAAAAAAATTCTCACACATAAAAAAGAATGAATGAAGCTATAGTAAAGCAAATAAATAGCCAATTAGTGTCTTTAAACATATTTAAAAGGACACTATCTACATATGGTAAAACAAAATTTAGGTAAAGAACACAATTTGCTATGAGAAAGTAAGTGAGAATGGAGAAGAGCTTTGGTAATTAGTGATTTTTTATGTTAATATTTGCCTAAGATTTATTCAAATATGAACTCCAGTCTTCTATGAAACTGTTCTTCTGGTTACCACACATCTGTCTAAGCCTCATTCATCCGCCATGGTAACTGCCTCCGCCCACGGCTCCATCCAGTTACATGAAGAAATAGCACAAATTCCCATCACCTCCACAATGGCTTCCTACCTTTCTCTTTGCTGCCGCTATGGTCTCATGAAGTGTCCCCTAAAATCAGTTCACAGAGGAAGAGAGAACATAGGTCTGATTTACAGAGGGTTCTGTAGGATGTATAGGCACCACCTCAAAGGGTTTTGTTTTAATCTAGCGCATCCCAGGAGCACAGTAGTGAAGGAAAATCCTTCCAACAGATAAAACTTCAAGTGGTGCACCTGGTTTTTGCCTTCTTCATTTTTCTGACAGGGGATGCAGCCAGAATTGAGTCTGGTGATGGGAGAGGAGATGAAAAAAAGCAAAGTTACTTCAAACTTCAGGAGGCCCAAACAGGCCCATGCAAGAAGAGGCACAGAGTGGCTATGAGAAGCAAAATTACACAGGGTGTTTAGGAGGGATGTGCAACCTTGATAAACTGTAAAGACCACGGGGAACCTGGGCAGAGTAACAACCACATCTGCATCAAGCAAAATCCTCACTGCATTATTTTTCTGAATAGAACATCATCTACAGGACTCAACCTATTTAAAGGTATGAACTTAGCCTACTGATAAAATATCTCTGCCACTGCCACGTTCTGATGTCTGGATTCAGTTATCTACATGTTTTCACTTGTACCAAGTGACAGACTATTTGAATTGCCACAGGTTTAAAATGTCTGATTGCATCTTATTCTTCTCTTTCAAAATTGTCTTGTCAATTCCTAAGACTTTAATTTATCTTAGGAAGGCACAGATCAGCTTTTCAATTTGCATGGATAGATGCTATTAGGGTTTTAATAGGAATGGCACTGGATTTGTGGACTGCTTGACATCTTTATGTCAATGACCCTTCCTATGCATTCCTATTGCGTACTGCTTCACTTACTGAGGTCTCCTTTTATTTTCCTCAACAAATTGATGGTCCTATTAGAAAATCTTGTTTATATTTCATTATATCACTGTACAGGCTATTTGCTGTTTTGAATGTTACACATTTTTAATAATAGATTTTCTTTTTTCTACTTTTTAAATGGAGATTTTCTATATAACCATACTACCAGATTCTTTAATTCGTTCCAATAATTATAAATTTCACTAATTGTCTACTGTAGATTATATTTCCTGTATGTGATGTAGATTCTTTCTTCACATCTTTGCATCTCTTAATTTTTTTGTTTTATTTTCTTGACTAAAATTTCAAGTTCATCATCCTAGAGAGAAAACAGACATCTTTAATGAGATCATTATTAAATTTTATTAAATTGATATCTGTATTAATAAGTACACTTTTCATAAATTTGAGATTAAATAGATTTAAATTTTTCCAACATATTTCCATTTTGCTAAGGATAAATATTTATTGAGAACAGATGTTGACTTTTGAATTGTTGACTATTGAATTACTTTTAGGCATCTATTGAGGTAATTTATGATTACTCCACATATGTATATTGAAGTGGTTTTACATGAATATATTTTAAAATATTCAAGCAATATATTCAGCTCTTTGATAAGTCATATATTTTCAATCAATTTGCATGATTACTAACTTGCTATTGTGGTTGAAATTAGAGAAAATACAGTTCTGTTCTTATTTTTTAACTAAGCTTATTTGAAACATAAGGATCCTAAATAAAAATGTACACATTATTGCAGTACACATCTCAGCAAAATTACATAAAGAGACCGCACCCCTGTGTATACCACTCAGTTTACGAAATGTCCCCAGAACCCCACAATCTTCATATTTTTTCCCATCCCATTTATTATTTCCTGAAGGAATGACAAAAATTTGAATTATGTCCAGTTGGTTACCATTAGTAGTAAAATGAATATTTCTATTACATTGTCTATTTTTCAACTAAGGTAAAATTTATACAACAAATGGTAGAGATCTTAACTGTGTAATGCAAATAATTTGGACTGTTGTATAACCCAGTAATCAGCACAACAACCCATACACAGAACATTTTCCTCACTCCTGCAAGTGACTATGTATTTTTTTTTTCAATCAGTTCCCCTCCTAAGGGCAGCCACTATTCTAATATCTATCATCATAAGTAAGTTTCAGCTTCATTTCAACCTCAAGCAAATAAGAGATTAGACCCTTGCAACTGACTTCTTTCCTGCACCATAATGTTTTTGAGGTTCTTCCATGTTATTGCCTACACAGTCACCTGTCTTTCTATAGTTAAATAATATTCCATCATTTACATAAATAAACAGCAATTGATGGTCCATATGTTACTTTTGTAGTTGTTAAGACAGAGACAGACCAAAAAGGTCCCCATCACCAGCCCACTCCCCAAATGTCAACAATGTTTCCAAAGTAGTTGTATGTAATTACTTACTCAGTAAGTAATTTCTGAGACCTTAAGATACTCCACACCTATAGCAGCCTTTGCAAATATCAGTGTTTTGAATACACAGTCTTTGTTTTAGATGTGAAAGCATAATGTACCGTGATTTTAATTTGAATTTTCTTGACTAGTCATGATGTTGAACATATTTTGCATGATCTTCCCATTGTTATAGCTTGTTTTGTGAAATGTCTCTTGCAATTTTTTGACCATGTTTTATAAATATGATTTAAGGATAAGCTCTCTGTCAAATATATGTATTGCACCATTTTTACAATTTTAATAAAATATTTTTATTTTGATAAGGTAAATTTCATCTTTTCTTTTCAATTTGTTTATTTTCTTGCATTGGTTCTAGTAAGTACTTTCCTACCCTAAATTCATAAAGATACTCTGGTATGTTGTATAGTAGAAGGTTTATAAATTTAAATTCTACAGTAATTATAATTTACCTCATATCACCTTTTTTGTGAAATGCATAAATTGGAGGTTAAAATTCATTGTTTTCTTTACATTGATTTGTTAGTTCAATATCATATGTTGTGTATATTTTCTATCATATTTGCCCATGAATTTTAGGAAGCTCTTTGGTAATTGCCATCAAAGTTAAAACCAAAACAAATCAACCACCCAACAAATTCTTATTAAGTGTTGATGAGGATTGCATTCAATACAGGAAGAACTGCATCTTCAAAATGTATTTCTTCATTTATTTGTATCTTCAGTTACTCAAATTCTTTTGTTGTTTTTCATGTAGATTCTTACAAATACTTGATCCATGTATTTTAAGCATCTTACAATTTTGATGTTACTATAAACATGTGCTTTATTTCATTTTCCAGTTTATTGTCTAATAGTGTACAAATATTAAATTGATTTTTAAACATTATTTTAAAATTTATGCAGAAAGTCTTATTGACTTAAGATTTTAATAGATTCATTGATTAATAATTTATATACAGCAAACTGCTCGTGTTGAAAACACATAATTTGATAATTTTTTTGAAGATTTTATTTATTTACTTGAGAGGTAGAGTTACAGACAATGAGAGGGAGAGACAGAGAGAAAGGTCTTCCATCCTCTAGTTCACTCCTCAAATGGCCGCAATGGCTGGAACTGAGCTTATCCGAAGCCAGGAGCCAGGAGCTTCTCCTGGTTCTCCCATGTGGGTTCCACTGCTTTCCCAGGCCATAACAGAAAGCTGAATAGGAAGAGGAGCAGTTGGGACTAGAACCGATGCCCATATGGGATGCCAGCACTGCAGGCAGAAGATTAACCTACCGCACCACAGTGCCAGCTTCCATAATTTGATAAATTTTAACATACATACAGATCTATGAAATAATTGTCAAAATATGTTTTCCCTAAAAATTTCCTCAATTCTCTCCCATTCCCTGCCTCCATTCCCTCCATCTCTAAACTCCACTCACTGTAGATAACCACTAATCTGCTTTCTGTCAATGTACACTAATTATGCTTTTTGATTTCATTTGAATGAAATCCTAATTTAAAGGTACTTTTAAAATATTTCTTCTTTCATCATGATTATCTTGATATTTATATAGGTTATTGAAAGTTAACTGAGACTACATCTTTGTAAAAATTATGAATGAGAATAGGAGAGGGAGGCGGAAGAAGGGTGGGATCATGGGCAGGAGGGGGGGTAGGGTAGGTAGCATCACTATATTCCTGAATCTGTATTTAGGAAATATATGAAGTTTATATATATATATATATATAAAAGAAAATTTAAAATAATAACAATAATAACAGTAATAAATGAATAATTTGTGAATAAAACAGCCCTTTAGCCCTATTTTGTTATGCAGATATACCAAAATTTGTTTTATCATTCATGTTTTGATGAATATTTGCTTCAATTTCATTTTTTGGCTCTAACACAGATAAAGCTACTATGATCGCTCATGTAGAAATCTTTGAATGGACACTTGCTTTAATTTCTCTTGGGTAAATACTGAGAAGTGGAGTAGCTCTATCCCACTGAAGAAATTTGCTTAATGTTTTAAGAAACACCTAAATTGTTTTCCAAAGTGGTTGTAATATTCGACATTCTCACCAGCTGTGAGAGTTCCAGTTGTTCCACCTCTTTACCAACATGAAGCTTAGCTATGCTAACAGATGGCAAGTGGCATCTTATCTGTGGTTTTAATTTGCATCTCCTTAATAGTAATGATTCTGAGCTTTCTTCATGTGCTTATTTGCCATCTGTGTATCTTCTTTGGCATGATGTCTATTCAAATATCCCACTGATTCGTTCTTCTTTTTCCCATTTTTCATTAGGCTCTTTGTTCTTTACATTGGAGAACTTTGCTTAGAAGAACAGATCTAAGTATTTGGTATATGTACTAATATTGACCTGTGGTTGTATGCAAGGCAACAGCAGAGCATGGTTAGGGATATTGGTCCTGCTATGGTTTGAATTCCTCAAAGTTCACAGATTGGATATATGACCTACAAGGTAGAGGTATTGGATATTATTACCCTTGAGAAGTACATAGATCACAAGAGTTCTGCCCTCATAAACCAAAGAGTGTAGTTTTAATGGAGTGGTTTTGTTATCAAAAAGTGAATTTAGTACCCTCTTGCTCTCACTCTTTTTTGCCTTTCTAAAATGGGATATTGCATCAAAAAGGACCTTGCTAATTGATAGTAGCTTAATCTTGGACTCCACATCCTTCAGAATCACAAGGAAATACAATTCTATTCATATAAATTTTTTCATCTAGTATTCTGTTATGGACGCACGAAGCAGACTAAGATTGGCACGCATCACTATACATTCAATCTAATTGTTTGTGTTCTCTATGTGTGTTGAAATCCCTGAGTTCCTAAACATAGCTCCATTTCCAATTCAACTCCACAAGATTTGTTCTAGGTTTTTATTCTGTCTCTTTTCATTTTCTGTATTTTTAAACTCATTGCTCTATACAGGGAAGTCTGGAACACATTATCCTTAGTATATCTGATAATTTGGATTTTTCTTCCAGGTAAGCAACCTACTATTCTATTTGCTGCCCCCACCACCACCGCATGGATACTTTTTTATTTAACCGGTTGTGACATCACAATGCAGGAATGCTAATTCTCCGTAGGCTCTTCTTCACTCCCTCAGAACTTAACACACACTTGACATTTGGATGCTGACTGCTTAGGCTGGGTTGTACGACCTCACCATTGTGGTCACTGGGACCAGCTCTGAAAACTTTCTTTGCACCATCACCCTCTACTCCCTCTTACCTTTCCCATTGTGTATATCTTTCTGGCTTGATATCATCTGATGGCTTTCAGAAAAAAAAATTAAATTTCAGGAAGCATAAATGAAACAGGAAGAGGGAGAAGAAAATGAAAAAGCTAGTGGAAAATGAAGAGGAAGAAATTCCTCTTAAATGATAACTTAAAAAAAGAGTAACACACAATTATATATTTCCTTTAGTCCTTTCCAACAAATGTTATATTAGTTTTATTATCACATAGTACAACGTATTTTCTGATTTTCCTTGTGACTTTCTTTCAACATTCACCTGTGTCAAAAATGTTTAAATTTTAAATAATTTTAACAATTTTTGGGTAATTTAAAGGTTTCTGGCTGTGTTACTGCTCATTGTTGCCAAGTTTATTCTACCATGGTCAAGAACATATTCACATTGTTCTTAAAATTTGAAGTTTACTAAAACTATATGTTCTGGCCGGTGCCATGGCTCAATAGGCTAATCCTCCACCTTGCGGCGCCGGCACACCGGGTTCTAGTCCCGGTCGGGGCGCCGGATTCTGTCCCGGTTGCCCCTCTTCCAGGCCAGCTCTCTGCTATGGCCAGGGAGTGCAGTGGAGGATGGCCCAGGTGCTTGGGCCCTGCACCCCATGGGAGACCAGGAAAAGCACCTGGATCCTGGCTCCTGCCATCGGATCAGCGCGGTGCGCCGGCTGCAGCGGCGGCCATTGGAGAGTGAACCAACGGCAAAGGAAGACCTTTCTCTCTCTGTCTCTCTCTCTCACTGTCCACTCTGCCTGTCAAAAAAAAAAAAAAAAAAAAAAAAAAAACTATATGTTCTACAATGTCCAACATATGTTCTACATTGGTGAAGATTTCATGTGCCCTTGGAAATCATTTCTGCTTTGCTTTCCCTGTTTCATTGCCTGTCATTATACTTAAGTTGTTATTCTGGACTGTAGTCATCTCAAGAAATGACTTAGGAAAGATTTGCCTGTAATGTCACTAACGCGATGGCATAGATTCTGTTCCTTGAAGGCCGTTGGACTTAGAGCTCTATGTCTCACTGGTCATTGGCCAAAGTCCTCCTTCAGTTTCCTTAGCTCTCATCACATGGACCTCTCAAAGATGGGAGCTTGTTCCATCAAAGAGAGAGGGAGTCAAGAAGGCAAAAAGAGAGAGAGAGAGAGGAAGAAATAGAGGAAGAGAGTGCAAGATGGAAGTCACTATCATTTTTACTCCAAGCCTGAAAGAAACACTCCAATACTTTTGCTATAGCATATTAATTAGGAGCAAGTTATTACATCCAGCACACACTTTGAGAAAAGAGATTACACACATACATGAATATCATGAGGTAGTGCCATTCAGAGTCATTTTAGTGATTACCTACAATAGCTTTTATCTTTAACTTGTAATAGGCCTATTTCCTTTATTATCTATATGAGCATGGTTCTGTAGCATGCATAAATTTGATTTAACTTATTTTACTTTCTTAGTGTGATACAACAGAATATTTTAGTGCAGCTCATTTCTTTTTGTACATTTTTGTGTACATGTACAGATCTTTCACTTCAACTCCTTAGCAGTCCTTTAAAATGATTATTTTATTTACTTGAAAAGCAGAGTAATAAAGAGAGGGAGAAATAGAAAGATCTTCCATCTACTGGTTCATTCACCAAATTTCTACAACAGCCAAGGTTAGATCAGGCCAAACAAGGAGGGTAGAATTCTACTCAGTCTCCCCTGTGTGACAGGAATACAAGGTCTTTGGTCATGTTCCACTGCTTTTCCAGGTGCATTAGCAGAGAGCTGGATCATAGGCAGAACTAGTGGGATCCCGACCAATGCTATGATATATAGGATGCCAGTGTCTCAGGCAAGGGGGCTAACCAACTGCACCATAATATTGCCTCTCCCCTCCTTTTTTAGCACTTCTTATTTGGACCTGCTATTAACTGATTATTTCTTAATGTGATCTTAGTTTTTTAGGATATCTCTCCTGAATATACAGTTTCTGTTACTATGAATTTCTTTTTGAAGGATATCTTTACTGAATATACAAGTCTGCAGTGAGTCATTTTCCTATTAACCCTTTGAGATGCTGGTTCATTATTTCTATTACAGTTGAGAAGTCAGCTTTTATTGCTAAAATTGTCTTCTATATATAATATACCTTCATCTCTCTCACAAATTATACATTAATCTTTGACTTGTATTCATAGTCATTTGATTTTAATGTACCAACATGTGATTTTTTTATTTATCTTGTTTAAAATTCAATAAAATTGTACATGCCAAATCATATTTTAATTTAGTTTAAAAGAATTTGACCATTATTACTTACATAATTTTTCAGATCATTATTTAATCCATTATAATAGTAACATATACTATGCAAATTAGTATTCTAAAGATTATTGTGAATTTTTTTCTCATAATTCTGTCTTTTTTCTTATTGGAGTTTTATTGATCCGCTCAAAGTCTACAAACACTTTCCCCTGCAGTCTATTTGATTCTGTTATACATTCTCTGAACTTATTTAAAATGTCTTATACCTTCCATTGATTTAATCTCCATTTTATTTTTCTAATTATTTAAATTTCTTTGATGATGTCTTTTTTTTTTTTTTTTTTTTTTTTTGGACAGACAGAGTGGACAGTGAGAGAGAGACAGAGAGAAAAGTCTTCCTTTTGCCATTGGTTCACCCTCCAATGACCGCAGCGGCCAGCGCACCGTGCTGATTTGATGGCAGGAGCCAGGAACTTATCCTGGTCTCCCATGGGGTGCAGGGCCCAAGTACTTGGGCCATCCTCCACTGCACTCCCTGGCCACAGAAGAGAGCTGGCCTGGAAGAGGGGCAACCGGGACAGAATCCAGCGCCCCGACTGGGACTAGAACCTGGTGTGCCGGCGCTGCAAGGCGGAGGATTAACCTAGTGAGCTGCGGCGCCGGCCCTTATATGTTCTATCATTATGTTTCAACATTCTCATAAGTCCTTATTCATATAAGCTTGTGTAAAGTATTTGCGTATTAGTCCTAACATTTCTGTCATTTCATGATCTTTTTGTAAAGATTATATTTTTTCTTGATTGACCATGTTTTTTCATGCCTGTAACTTTTAAGTTATGTTGGGCTTTATGAATAAAAGTAAATCTGAATGTCATTGTTTTCCTTTGTAGATTGCTGTATTTTCATAACTGGAAATAAATAACTTGGTGGAGTACCTTCATCTTTAGTCTTTGTTATATGCTTTATTAGACTACTCGGTTTTAGTTTTTATATTTTGTCCTTGAGCATAACTCTTCCTTTAAGCTATGATCTTTAAATATATGATCCTTTTAGATTTTTGCCCAATGCAGCAAATGCATTACAGTCTCCATATTGGCTTGGCCTAAACTCTGATATTGCTAAGCAATGAAGATCTATGGAGTCTCCATTCTCAACTCCATGGAAGTCATGCTGTGGTCAGACTGGTTAAATTTTGGATAACATATTTGCAGTTGACCTTCAGCCAAGATTATGAGAGGAATCAGCACACCTACATCTGGGTCCTCTTCTATGACTCTCCCTCTAATTCAACACTCTACCTTTGAAATTTAATCTCTGTCAATATAGTTTCAGTTATTGCTATCTATTCAAAAGTACAACGAGACTTCCACTAACTTCTTAGCATCACTTTCTCTTAGTGAGGATTAAGAAATTGCCCTCAGGAAGAGATCTCAGGATAATATGCTACTAATTTGCATGTTCTATTCTCCACAGAATTAGTCTTACACTATTAGTTGGTTTCATTTTTCAAGATTTTATTTATTTGAGAGGTAGAGTTACAGACAGAGAGAGGGAGAGACATAGAGAAAGGTCTTGGATATGTTGGTTCACTCCCCAGTGGCTGCAACAGTTGGAGCTAGGCTAACCTGAAACCAGGAGACGGGAGCTTCTTCTGGGTTTTCCATGTGGGTGCATGGGCCCAAGCACTTGGGGCATCTTCCTCTGCTTTCCTAGGCATTAAAGAGAAAAGTGGATCAGAAGAGGAGCAGCTGGGACATGAACATCTCATGCAGGCTCCATAGGTGGAGGCTTAACCTACTACATCACAGAGACTGCCCTTATGTTGCACTATTTGTTATCTGGTGTCCAAATATTCTAATACCTCTATTTTTGTTTAGTTCTCAATTTTTATGGCAATCAAGTAAATATTGAAATAATTACTTCATCATTAACAGATGAAGGAGTCAATTTGTCAATTTGATCTCATGAGTCAATTTTATCTCATTTGTACATTTGCATTTCTACAAGAAATTTCATGAATAGCTTCCACTTACATTTTATTTTCTGCCATTTAAAAAATATATACATAGTTTTACACACTAAATTTATATAAAAATGACTTTTACTGAATCATTTTATTACTGATTTAGTGTCTATAATGGTTGCTATTTCCATCAGGTTTAATATATATTATTTAAAGCTAAAACTAAAATTATTTAATTATTTTTATATGTTCAGTGCATTTAAATTTTGAAAATTCTAAGCAATTTCTAAAGGATCTTCTATAGGATTTGGAGGCAAAACAGAAAACCACTCGCTGAAATTTTGTCCAAAGATTTTAGTTCATAGTTTAATGTTTATTAAGAATAACATGCATTGAAAAAAATTGGGGTTCCTAGTTTTTTTTTTTTTTTTTTTTGACAGGCAGAGTGGACAGTGAGAGAGAGACAAAGAGAAAGGTCTTCCTTTTTTCCATTGGTTCACTACCCAGTGGCCGCTGCGGCTGGCGCACTGTGGCCGGTGCACCGTGCTGATCCGAAGCCAGGAGCCAGGTGCTTCCTCCTGGTCTCCCATGTGGGTGAAGGGCCCAAGGACCTGGGCCATCCTCCACTGCACTCCCGGGCTACAGCAGAGAGCTGGACTGGAAGAGGAGCAATCGGGACAGAATCCGGCGCCCCGACCAGGACTAGGACCCGGGGTGCCAGCTCCACAGGCAGAGGATTAGCCTATTGAGTCATGTCGCTGGTCAAAGGGTTCCTAGTTTTTATAGATGATCCTTTTCCAAACATGACCACAGGCACAGAAGTTCTCTTTGGATGGTCATGTTAAAAACCACTTTTGGGGGGTTTATTTTAATTTGAATGTGGAAAATCCACCAAAGCTTCATCCCTAGGGTGTTGCTGTTGGGAGGTGGTGGAAACTAGTAGGTGAGGCCTGGTGCAAGTTCATTGGGTCAGGATGGTTGTTCTCAGAGGAGAATCATTATGAAAGCCAGGGGTTAGCCTCTCTCCCTCTGACTTCTGGCTCAGTAGGTGATCTTCCCTCTAAACACACTCAATGGTTGTCCTCCTCTGACCCTATCAGAGGCCCAGTCAATGGGATTTCTCAATTTGGTCAGGCTTGAACCTCCAAAATTGTGAGCTAAAAGCACCTTTTATCTTTATAAAGTTGGTATTTTATTGAAGTGTTAAAGATGACTCTTGCGTCACTGAGCTCCCACATTTTCCTTGTTGTTAATCCCCGGGGACACATCCTCTCTCTCTCTCTCTCTCTCTCTCTCACACACACACACACACACACACACACACACACAACATCATGAGGGCGAAAGTTAAGCCAACTGAATTGAGCTGCAATAAACATGGTACTATAGATCACTTTTTAATGAGCTGATTTCATTTATTCTGGGTAAATTTCCAGGAATGGGATGGCTGGGTCATATGGTAGATCTATATTGAGATTTCTGTGGTATTTCCATACTGTCTTTTTTTTTTTTTTTCTAAATGACATCTCTTGTTTATTTTTTTTATTTTTTTTAGTTTTAACTTTTTTAACTTTTATTTAATAAATGTAAATTTCCAAAGTACAACTTTTGGATTATAGCGGCTCCCCCCTCCATAACTTCCCTCTCAGCCACAACCCTCCCATCTCCTGCTCCCTCTCCCCTCTTCCATTCCATTCACATCAAGATTCATTTTCAATTAACTTTATATACAGAAGATCAATTTAGTATATATTAAATAAAGAGTTCAACCGTTTGCACTTACACAGAAACACAAAGTGTAAAGTACACATTGTACAACACATTAAGGATAGAGATCCTACATGGGAAGTAAGTGCACAGTGACTCCTGTTGTTTAACAATTGACATTCTGGTTTACAGGGTCAGTCATCACCCTAGGCTCTTGTCATGGGTTGCCAAGGCTATGGAAGCCTTTTGAGTTCGCCAACTCCAATCTTATTTAGACTTTTATAGTGGCTGAACCAGTTTACATTCCCATCAACATGCATTAGGGTCCATTTTTCATCACATCATCCCCAGCATTTGTTGTTTGTTGATTTCTGTGTAAAAGAAATTCTAACGGGGGTGAGGTGAAACCTCATTGTGGTTTTGGTTTGCATTTCCCTGATGCCTAGTGATCCTGAGCATTTTTTTTTCATATGTCTGTTGGCCATTTGGATTTCCTCTTTTGAAAAAATGCTTGTTCAAGTCCTTTACCCATTTCTTAACTGGATTGTTTGTTTTATTGTTGAGTTTCTTGAGCTCTTTATGTATTCTGGATATCAATCTTGATCAGTTGCATAGCTTGCTAATACTTATTCCCATTCTGTTGGTTACCTCTTCACTTTGCTGAGTGTTTCTTTTGCAGCACAGAAGCTTCTCAAATTGCTTTAATGTTATTTATCAGTTTTAGCATTGATTGCCTGTGCTTCTGGGTTCTTTTCCAAGAAGTCTTTGCCTATGACAATGCCTTCTAGTCTTCCCCCAATGTTCTCTAATAATTTGATGGTATCAGGTCATAGATTCAGATCTTTGATCCATCTTGAGTGGATTTTTATGTAGAGTGTAAGGTAGGGGTCTTGCTACATATTTCTGCATGGGGAGATCCAGATTGTCAGCATCTTTAGTTGAAGAGACTGTCCTTGATCCAGGGATTGATTTTAGCTCCTCTGTCAAAGATAAGGTGATTGTAGATGTGTGGATTGATTTCCAGAGATTCTATTCTGTTCCATTGGTCTATCCATCAGTTTTTCTGCCTGTACCAGGCTATTTTGAGAACTGCTATGTATTATGCTCATGAAATCAGGTATTGCGATGCCTCCAGATTTGTTTTTGTTGTGTAAGATTGCTTTAGCTATTTAGAGTCTCTTGTGTTTCTGTATGAAATTTGGCATCCTGATTTTTAGATACCCAAAGAATGCCATTGGTATTTTGCTTGGGGTCACATTGAATGTGTAAATTGCTTTTGGCAGTGTGGATAGTTTGATGATACTGATTCTTCCAATATACGAACATGGAAGATTTTTCCAATTTTTGTGTCTTCTTCTATTCCTTTCTTTGATGTTTTATAATTTTAATTGTAGAGATCTTTGATGTCCTTGTTTAAGTTTATTTCAAGTTATTTAACTTTTTTGTCTATATTACGAATGGAGTTGATCTTAGAAGTTCTTTCTTAGCTATGATATTGTCTGTGTATACAATGACCTTTGATTTTTGTGTATTAATTTTGTATCCTGCCAATTTACTGGAATCTTTTATGAGTTACAATAGTCTTTTATTGGAGTCTTTGTATCCTCCACATATAGATTCATGTCTCTGCAAATGGGAATAATTTGACTTCTTCCTTCCTAATTTGCATACCTTTGGTTTCTTTTTCTTGCCTAATGGCTCTGGCTAAAACTTTCAGGACTATATTTGATACTAATGGTGAGAGTGGATATCTTTGCCTGGTTCTGGATTTTAGTAGGAATGCTTTGAACTTTTCTCCTTTCAATAAGAGGCTTCCTATCATTTGTTGTAAACTGTCTTGATTGTGTTAAGGAAGGTTTCTTCTAAACCCAATTTGCTTAAGGTTTACATCATGAAATATTGTATTTTTTTTGACAGGAAGAGTTAGACAGTGAGAGAGAGAGAGAGACAGAGAGAAAAGTCTTCCTTTTTCCATTGGTTCACCCCCCAAATGGCGGCCATGGCCAGCGCGCTGTGCTGATCCGAAGCCAGAAGCCAGGTGTTTCCTCCTGGTCTCCCATGAGGGTGCAGGGTTCAAGGATATGGGCCATTCTCCACTGCTCTCCCGGGCCACAGCAGAGAGCTGGACTGGAAGAGGAGCAACTGGAACAGAACAGGAGCCCCAACAGGGACTAGAACCTTGGGTGCTGGTGCCACAGGCCGAGGATTAGCCAAGTGAGCTGTGGCGCCAGCCGAAATGATGTATTATTTTACAATGCTTTCTCTTCATCTATTGAGATAATCACGTGGTTACATGGTTTTGTTTTTCAATTTGTTAATGTGGTAACATTTACTGTGTTGTGAAATATTGAACCACCCCTACATTCTAGGAATAAATCCCACTTGGTCTGGGTGAATGATCTTTATTATGTGGTGTTGCATTCACTTGGCTAGAATTTTGTTGAAGACTTTTGCATCTATTAGTGGAGTATTGGTCTACAATCCTGTATCTCTGTAGTATCTTGTTCTTGTTTAGGAATTAAGGTGATGCTGGCAGCATAGAAGGAGTTTGGGATGATTCATTCCCTTTCAATTGCTTTGAATAGCTTGAGAAGAATTAGAGGTAGTTCTTCTTTAAATATCTGGTAGATTTCGGCAGTCTGATTAAGCTTTTTTTTTGTTGTTGTTGTTGGGAGGGTCTTTATTGCTGATTCAAAATATATCTTGGTGATTGGTTGTTTAGGTTACTATGTATTTATGGCTCAATTTGGTAGTTTATGTGTATCCAGGAATCTATTCATTTCTTCTGTGTTTCCCAATTTGTTAGCATACAGCTCTTTGTAGCAATTTCTGATGATTCTTATTTGTGTTGTATCTGTATCCTTTTCATCTCTGACTTTATTGATTTGGATTTTATCCCTCTCTTTTGGTTAGTTGGGCCAGTGGTGTATCAATTTTATTTATTTTTCAAATAACCATTTTTTTTTTTTTTTTGGGAAGGCAGAGTGGACAGTGAGAGAGAGAGAGACAGAGAGAAAGGTCTTTCTTTTGGCCGTTGGTTCACCCTCCAATGGCCGTCGTGGCTGGTGCATCACGCTGATCCGAAGCCAGGAGCCAGGTGCTTTTCCTGGTCTCCCATGTGGGTGCAGGGCCCAAGGACTTGGGCCATCCTCCACTGCACTCCCTGGTCACAGCAGAGAGCTGGCCTGGAAGAGGGGCAACCAGGACAGAATCCAGTGTCCTGACCGGGACTAGAACCCAGTGTGCTGGCGCCGCAAGGTGGAGGATTAGCCTATTGAGCCACGGTGCCGGCCAAATAACCAGTTATTTATTTCACTGATTTTTTACATTTCTTTTGGTTTCAACTTTGTTTACTTCTTCTATAATTTTAATTATTTCTTTTCTCCTACTAATTTTGGGTTTGGTTTGCTGTATTTCTAGGTCCTTGAGATTCACTGATAGCTCATTTATTTGTTGCCTTTCCAATTTCTTGTTATAAGTACCAATTCCTATAAACTTCCCTATTAACACTGTAAATGTCTATCCCATAATTTTTATATGTTGTATTGTCATCTTAATCCATTTCTAAAAATTTTGATATCTCTTTTGATTTCTTCTGTGATCCACTGTTCATTCTGGAGCATGTTGTTCAGTCTGTATGTGTTTGCATATTGCCTAGAAGTTTTTATATGTTGATTTCCAGCTTCTTTCCATTGTGGTCAAAAAATGCATATGCATGGGATGATTTCATTTTTTTTTAATTTTCTGATACTCTCTTCATAGCATAGCATATGGTCTATCCTACATAACATTCTTCACACTGGTAAGCATAATGTGTCTACTGCAACTGTAGGATGGAAAGTTCTGAAGAATCCATTAGGTCTATTTGTTCTATAGTGTTTATTAACTCTGTTGTTTCCCTGGTGATTGTTTGGTTGATCTATTGCTGAAAGTAGGGTATGGTATTGATGTCCCCCATTATAGTTATATTGAAGTTTATGTCTCCCTTTATATTCAATAACATTTCTTTTAAATAAACAGGTGCCCTGTAAATGGGTGCATATACGATCATTATAGTCACATCTTCTTATTGAACTGATCCTTTAATCATTACATAGTGCCCTTCTTTGTCTCTTCTACTTTTTAAAAATGATCTATTTATTTGAAAGGCAGAGTTACAAAGAGGCAGGGAAGCCCTTCACTTGACCCAGCTTCCAAAGTAACCACTGCGGTCCACAGCATGGCCAAGTAGGGTCAACAACATTGCAGGCAGAACCAGTATGCACATGGGATGCCAGCAGTGCAGGCAGTGGATTCACCAGCTACACCACAGTTCCAGCCCCTTCTTTGTCTCTTTTAACAATTTTTGTGTGAAAGTCTATTTTGTCTGATATCAGGATGGCTACCCTAGCTCCTTTTTGAGTTCAGCAAGCATGAATATCTTTTTCTATCCTTTCACTTTCAGTCTGCATGTATCTTTGCTGATGAGATGTGTTTCTTATGTGCAACAAAAAGTTGGGTATTATTTTTAATAGATTCAGCCATTCTATATATTTTAACTGGGAAATTGAGGTCATTTACATTCAAGGTTACTATTAATTAGTAACAACTTGGTCTTGCCATTTTTCCATAAATATTCCTATTTTATATTATGGATTTCCTTAGTGCTTTTACTGGGAGATTTTCTGCCTTCACATTTTTTCATAGTGATGACCATGTTTCTATGATTCTATGTCTAGCACTTCCTTAAGAATCTTTGGTAAGGCTGGACCTGTGGTGACAAATTCGTTTAAGTTCTGTTTGTTATGGAAAGTATTTATTTCACATTCTTTCATAAATTAGAGCTTTGCAAAGTACAGTATTATGGGTTGATTTTTTTTCATAATTCTTGGTATCTCGCTATACTCTCCTAGCTTGTAAGATTTTTGATGAAACGTCAGCCGTGAGTCTAATTGCAGATCCACTGAAAGTAATCTGGCATTTCTCTCATGCATATTTTAGAATATTTTCTTTATGTTTTACTTTGGAGGGTTTGACTACAATGTACCATGGTGAAGATCTTTTCTGTTCACATCTCTTAGGAGTTCCATGAACTTCCTGTACTTGGATGCCTCTTTCTCCAGATTGGAGGAATTTTCTGTAATTGCTTCACTAAAAATTCCTTCTAAGCCATTCTTTTTCTCCATATCTGTATAAACTCCTAAGACCCATATGTTGGGTTGTTTGATAGTATCCCATAAAGCCCAAACACCATTTTAATTTTTTCTAATTTCTTTTTTTTTGAGTCTGACTGTAAAGTTTCCAGAGATTTGTTTTCTAGTTTAGATATTCTTTCTTCTGCTTCAAGTCTGTTGTTAAGGTTTTCCACCACATTTTTTATTTGATCTATTGAATTATTCATTTCTAATATTTCATTTTCATCTGTTTTTAAAATTTCAATTTCATCGGAAATTTTCATTTGTGTCATGTATTTATTTCTTAAATCATTAATTTGCTTCTTACTGCTTTTGAGTAATACTATGATTAGTTTTTTGAATTCGATTTCCAGCATCTCATCCATCTCTTAATCTTCACATTCTAGTATTGAAGTATTTTTGTGTTCCTTTGGGGGCATCATGTTGTCTTCCTTATTCTTGTATGTATATATAAATTGCTTAAACTAGTTGGATATTTATTTGTTTTCACTTTTAAAAGCACACTTAAATGTGGGGAAAGATGTTCCTTGGCAGATTTTAAAAGTCACCATGTGTCCTTCTACTTGCTTCAGGATGATAGCCTCAGTAGGTGACCTCCAACTCATGAAGAAGATGTCTGTTTTTGTCCACATACTTGTCCATGTATCTAGCGATCATCTCTCTCTCTCTCTCTCTCTCTCTCTCTCTCTCTCTCTCTCTCTGAGTTATAGCTAGCCAGTAGTAAGGGCAAAGGACAAAAGAGTACAATTTGGGAATGTGTTACGTTATCATAATTCTCAAACCCATAAGCTGTACTTCCAAAGCTTCCTATTCAGTGTTTGTTCCTAGAATTTTATTTAATCTCTGATTTTTCCCCAGATCTATATTGCTGGCCAGAGGGAATGAGATGGTATGGTTCTTTGAAGATAAGATTTCAGGCATTGCAGTGAAAGTTCACGGCAGATGATTCTGCAGAGAGAAGGCATCACTACAGGAAGTACGGCCCCTGCAGGTGCTAACTGCTATGATTAAACAGGTCAAGAACTAAAGAAGAATCTCCTTTCACATTCAGCAGTGAGTGAATCCAAGTTCCGGTACTGACCAAGCTTCCTGAGCTTCAGGGCCTGTGAAATCAAACTTTTTCAGCTGTAAATTCCAATGCTCTAATGCTCAACCAGGCATTACCCGTCTGCTTCTGATCTGCATTGTGGCCTTGTTAATTGCATTCCCATGGGATTGCTAAATTGTGGGGAGTCTCCTTCCTGCCTGCCTTTCAATATTAACCTTTAGGCTATCAATTGCCTAAATTGCATCCCATAACATGCCCTGAGGTTATCAAATTACCTAAATTATGCAGCATGAAATATAAATAAGCAATCAGATGATACAAACAGTTGCATCTATTGTAAACATGTAGAGAAGGAACTCACAACTAGCCTGCTGCATGTTGTGAAGTTGCTGTGATATATTTCATGTGATTTCTCCTGGAGCTTGACTTTAGACTGCAAAGCAGTAAAGGTTCTTTGACCAATAGCATAGTCTCCACACTCAGGGTGAAGATAGGAAATGCTTTCTATTATCTGCTGGTGATGGGCTGGGCTGTGACTACAGCTGCAGACTGAATTTTTCTGATATTGCTTTTGTTATAAAAGGCCCTGTAACAGATGGAATTATTACCATGCGTACCCAAAAAATTCATATTTAAGTCCTAACACCTAATACAAATCTACAAGATGGTAATCAAGGTCAAATGAGATCATAAGGGCATGGGCCCTAATCTGATAAGGCGGATGTCTTTTTAAGAAGAAAAAAGTCTAGACATCTCTTCAAGAGCATACAGAAAAAATCGCATGGGCATATAGAGAATTCACCTAGCAAGAGGGGCATCCCGTAAATCTACCCCACTTATATGTTTTTATTTAGTTTTTAAAAAATATTTGTTTACTTGAAAGGAAGGGAGGGAGGGAGGGAGGGAGGGAAGGAGAGAGAGAGAGAGAAATCTTCCATCTGCTGGTTTACTCCCCAAATGACTGCAACAGTTAAGGCTTGGCCAAGCCAAAACCAAGATCAGAGAATTGCCTCTGGGTCTCCCAAATGGGTGGCAGGGACCCAAGTACTTGGGCATCTTCCACGGTCTCCCCAAGTGCATTAAGAGGGAGCTGAATCAGAAGTAGAACAGAGGGAACTTGAATAGGGCCTCTGATAAGGGATGGTGGCATTGTAGGCAGCAGCTTAATCCGCTATGCCACGATGCATGCCCTACCTGTGCTTTTGAAATTGCATTTATTTATGGAGTATAGTATGATAATTCAAAATAAGATTCAATGGGCAATGACCAGCTCAAATCAGTTAGCACTTTATTTCTTTAATCGTTTTTATAATTTTTTGAGTAATATGTAATGCTTGTATATATCTATGCTCATTAGCACTTTGAGCTAGGACCCTGGTATTTTGTTATTGCAACATAGCTATCTTCCCTCTTTGAGGGGCTGGAAGATTTAGGGATCATATTCTGGAAAAGTTATACAAAGACACAGAGGGTAACATGAAGGACAGAGGACCAAATGTTTTGGTCATTGCATGAGGCAGCTTCTAGCATTGCTCTTCATGATTCTCATGTCCTATTATTCACACTTTTCAATTACATCCCCACCTAGTGTGTGAATTTGACCCATTCATTGGCTTCTAATGAATAGAGTGTTGCAGAAATCATAGGGTTTTTCTAGCTTAGGTAGGCTGTTTCTAGCTTAGATTTGCCAGATTTAGCAAGCAAAAATTTATAATGTTCTATTAAATTTTAATTTAAGATCTATCCTGTATTTTATCTGGCAACCCACCTAAGCTTGAGCAAATCAGATGTGAAAGAGACAATGGAAGCCACCTGAAAGATTATTTCACAAAAAGTTGGTGGTTTCCATCTGGAGTACCCTGTCGCTCACTTGCTCTGAGTGAAGCCAGGTGCCTGGTTTGAGCTTCCCACGGAGAGGCTGTTGTGGCCAAGAATTCAATAATGTCTTTGCCAACAGATACTAAGACATGGAGGCTTGACATTAGTCATGTGAGTGAGCTTGGAGCATTGAGATATTTTAGCTCTGGCTGACACCTTTATTTTATACCTCCAGAGCCAGAGGAACAGCTGAGCTTTAGCCAAATTCCTAACCCACAGAAAGTATGAGACAATAAATGTTGTGTTGTTTTAAACTGTGAAACTGTGAGCAATGCATCACATAGCAAGAGAACTAACTCAGACACTGATCTCTAAATCAACCAGCTGATGTCTCCTATCCTGGGAGACCATGGCAAGGCCCTGAGAGAGTCAATTGCATTTAATCAAATGCGAGTCTTGAACATGCTGTGTCCCTTTGCCTGGGGCATCCTGTTTCACTCCAGTCCTCTTCTTCATTTGGTTTTGAGTTGATTTTCCCGTGGTCCAATGGTGTAATGTCTTATTACATTTAGTGTTGCACTGTATTGCAATGTTATATTTACTTCTTTTTATTCTCCCATTCTCTCCAATTCTGGGTCTATCACTATGTCTGCTATACAGTAGAGCTGATAAATGAAAATGATTAGAGTAACATTTTTTAAAAAAAGATGCAATTTGATGTGATCCTCTGAGGTTTGTGAAACAGAGATTAAATCCTAATCATGTGTTCTCTGGTTAAAATACAGAGTTTGCATTCATTAGAGAGCATCGTAGGCACAGGTATCTAGGGATTCCTTAATGGCAGGAGAATTGGACGGAGAAAAAGTGGATGAGGAAAATGAAAGTACATTGCCTGCCTTCTGAAAATCCGTACCCGATTCCCAGGAATGGAATGGTGTGGTGCAGAGGGTGAGTTCAGGTGCCATGCTGAAGTCTGAGACTTGTACTGCAGTGGCAAAATAGCCTTGAGAAAATTATTCTCATTGTCTGTACCTAGTTTCCTTAACTGTGACACTGATCATAAAAAGTTGATGCACATTTAGTATTTAACAAAAACCAGAGAGTTGGTTACATAAATATTCCTACTTTAGGAATATTCCTGGGATAGGCATATTGCTATTATAAGCAAATAACATATGGATAAAGTGACAGGAATTAAAGCAGTGGGCTAGACTATGTAGTAATAGTCATGACTACCAAGAGCCTGCTTTACGTGGGGACTCTGTCATAACAGCCCACATATAACTCGGTCCTCATACACACCTCATCAGAGAGGTGTGGTGTATAGATCATCGATTAGATTCACTACACAATTAAGTAATTTTTCCAAAGTCACAGCTGTGGTAATGGCTGTAGCTGGGAGTTGACCCATTTGACAAACATTCAGAACCTGCCCTATTACCCACTATGCTATTCAGTCTTGCGCTGGTGGTCACTTTCTGCTTCCCAGAGATACTCCAGCATCAACTGACTGAGACTTTGCTGGGATGGTAAGTTGTTAGGTGTTGTTTAGGATCACAAACACAATTTTTTAAGGTTTCTATAACTAAGTTCCTTTACCCAACTCATCAGTTTTCTTCTTTATTTGTAAGATTATTTTAACTGTGTACTAGAGTGCTTTGTGTGACATGAAACATTCACTCAGTTTGAATTTGTTCACTTTATGCTCTAAGGCAGAAAGGCAATGCATTTGGGGGACATGTGTCTTTTGGGTTGTACATTGAAAAAAAGTGCAAGTCAATCCTAACTATTGAACTGTATTGCCTAAGAATGGCTGAGGCAGTGGAGTGACATCAAATGTAGCTGTTCCCTTGAAAGGAAGGGCACAGTCACTCTAAGAGAAGATTGAAATAGAAGAAATGAGTTGAGGGAGTCAGCAGACCCTGGACCTGATTTAATGCTGGTGTGCTGAAATTAGTCAATGCTCTTAAACACCTAAACTGCCTATAGCTCCCTAGGTATCTAACCTGGAGTTGGTTTGGACACACTGGCCCCCCTTAAGTGTGAGCAAAGGATTTAAGGTGATTATACTCTCAAGACAAATCAAAACATGTTGGTACATTTGTGCTGTGAACAAGGGGATTGATCACCCTTGTTACACGTGTACTGAACATCTATTATCTGTGAGGCAGAGTGATAAGCAGGAAGTGTATAGATAAAAATGTACCTCAGATACATGATGAGTTCGAGGGGAAGCACATAATTATCCATTCACAAGTGTGATAATGGAATTGTGGACACATGCCAGGGAGGAGACAAAATGTAGTCCCTCTCAGGATGTTTAGAGTGAGTGATTCTTGAGTAAATGTTTCAAAAAAGATTTATGTATTTACTTGAAAGGTAGAATTAGAAAGAGAGAGAAACTTCACCCAGGATTCCCACATGAGTGACAGAAGTCCAAGAAGAGCCACCTTCCTTTGCTTTCCCTGGTGCAATAGCAAGGGGCTAGATTGGAATTGGACCAGCTGGGACACAAACTGGTATCTCTATGGGATGCTGGTGTTGCAGGCCTCAATGTAACCTGCTACATCACAGTGCTTACCCCTTGAATAAACTTTTGAGAAGGGTCTGTCTTGTATATGTGATGGAGGGTTCTTTCCCGGCAAAGGGCACAAGTTATGCAAAGATATTAACATAGAAAGAGAATGACACATCTGGGAAACTGGAGTGGGAGATAAAGAGTAGTTTTGTGGGAAGAGGATGAACAAGACAATAATGGCCAGTTTGAGAAGAGCATTCTGTGTTCATGAATTATGGTAGATAATTTTGAAGCCAATTAAAAACTCTTCATAAGCATTGGCATAGAAAAAATTCCTCCAAGAAATTTCAATTGAGGCACTGTCATTAGAATCAATAAAAATGCCAAGGAAAGAAGCTATTAATATTGTCCTGATTGAGATGATAAAGCCTCTAGCTAAGGAAATAATATCATAATGGGAATATGAAGACAGATTACAGAACTAGGAGGGGTCTTCAGAAAGTCTATAGAAAAGGGGTATTAGGAAAAATCTATGTCTGGCTTTCAAAAAATACACCAAAGCAAATTTACCTTCTAATATAGTTTTCCACAGAAGTTCTTAAGTATTCTCCTGTCTACGCAACAAAGAACGTAACTTCTTGATCAGTTAATTGATGGGCATGTGGGTAGAGAAGACTCATGCTGGTTCTAAATTCCTGGCTGAGATGGCATGAGGTCTGGGAGTGTAAAATCCACAGTGTGTTCAGAAGTCTACTAATTAAGCAGTGCATTCATCTATGAACAAAATCTGAGTGGATTACATCAACAGAAGGGATAGTTTTCCCACACTAATGGCGTCCACAGAAAGGTAAACCCATGGCTAGCATGGTGAATCTCAGAATTCGACAGAACTCTAAGCTTCTCCTCTTTCCACTGGCCATTTTGGGTGACTGCTCCATCTGAAAGGTTATCCTGAAGTTCAGACCTTGCTCAGAAATTCAGATGTTCATGTCAGAGTTCCAGGCTAAAAGAGTAATGAGAAGCAATGAAAAACTGGGCATGCTCTGCCTTCCCTCTTTTTAAAGAACATTCCTGAAAATACTTCATCACTGCCCGGCTATGTATCTTATTCATCAGGCCCTACTTACAGGGCCTCAACAAGATAGAACTGCTTGCTCAGAAAGAACCCTTTATTTTGCTGATAATGTGCAATAGATATGATTTTGAGGCCTGTTCCTAAAGAAGAGACTACAGAGGTAACTATTCATCTCAATAAATCAGCGAATTTACATTTTGGAGAAAAATTATATCACCCAACTTTGTAAACATTGCAAACCCCACAAAAAGTCATATACAAAAAATGGCATTAGCTAATTTTTGAAAATTGGTTTTAGCCATTTTATATATATGGACTTCTCCTTTAACTAGCTTGAGTCTTCCTTGTTTCATAATAACTTTAATTTTAATTAAAGATTTGAAAGGCAGAGTGTTAGAGAGAAAGAATAGACTGAGGAAGAGATGATCTTTCTGCTGATTAACTCTATAAAGGTCCTAAAGGGCCACAACTGGGCCAGACTGAAGCCAAGAGTCTGTAACTCCATCTGGACTCCCATGTGTGTGGCAGGGCCCAAGTACTTCTGCTATCAATGCTGCCTTCCCAGACACATTAGCAGGAAGCTTGACTTGGAAGCAGAGCAGCCAGAGTTTGAACTGTCGCTCCAATTTAGGATGCATGTGTTGCAAAAGGCTGCTTAACGAGGTGTGCCACAACGGTGGCTCCTTTACAATAATTTTAGTAGAATCATAGTTTTACGTAGTTTGAGAAGACCAGAGAATACTACACTTGTTTCTTAACTGCTTTAGGAGTAGAAACTAATCTGAAATGTGTATGTTTGTGTGTGTGTTTGGAGGCAAATAGCTGGAATTATAAGGATGGGGATCAGGGAAAAATACTAAATTATATTGCTTGGTTACATTGATATATCTTTGCTGACCACTACCATACATACACAGCCAATTATAATATTTTTGTTATTGTATTGAGCTAAATCACAATTTTTTAAAAAATTGTAAATATTCTTTAATTTTTCTTGCTATCTTAATTTTTTGGTTTTGTTCTCTTCATTTTTTCCTTTTTTCTTGGGGATGAACTATTAAAATTTTTCATAAAATATTATTGTTGTATTTATGATGGAAACCTTGGTCTACATTCAAAGACATACACAAAGTTGTGTTTCAGAGTTGCCATGTCCTGAGTAGTGGTCACCCAAGGAGCCCAAGGGATGAAGCTGTCAGTGAGCCTTCTGCAGGACATGCCCCAAAGGTATACCAGGAATGAGAGGGGTAGGATGACATTCTCCAGGTGCCTTGGCACTGTTGTAAGTTTGCACAACATGTGCACAGAATTTAGCCCAGCAATCAACAGAACATGAGGAGCTTGTGGTAGCCCTGGGGACATTCTCTGAATCTTGTTGGCCCTCTGCCTCCATGGTAAATAAGAGCCTTATGTGTATGAGAGTCCCATGTGAGGGCGAAGCTACATGATTGGTTAGGGCCAAGGAGTTTGAGTACATGTGACACACATCATTTAGCTGCTAGTGTGAGACCCCAGAGAGAGCTCTCCTATCACTGTGGGAGAAATTCAGACAATAGCATGGAGGATAGTATTTTGCTTTTAATTTAGCAAGAAATGCTGTCTGCTGGTACTTATTTTTTGGACTTTTTACTTTAAAATATGATATAGAAAAGTAAAAAGAAGGGTTCGATGAGCACACATTGATTAAACAATTATAACACTTTTCCATACTAATCATATGTAAAAATTATATAAATACTTTGAAAGCAAGGATGCATACAATAGGAGATAACATGACATATACAAGATATATTAAATAAGGAAAGAAGGGTATATTATTATTTAAGGGGTATAAGTTAGCAAAGATAGCATTTATAAATATCTATGTACCAAATAATATGGAATTCACAATTTTTACTATGTAACCTCTACATGTGAGAGAAAATACGGTGTTTGCCTTTCTTTGTCTTGCTAGCTTTGCTTAGCATAATGATCTCCAGGTTCATTCATTTTGTTGTAAATGTTAGGATAAAATTCCTTAGTGGCTGAATTTATGTTTATATACTAGAGTTTCTTTATCCAGTCATCCACTGATGGCTTTTTATGTTGATTCTATAGTTTGCTGTTGTGAATAGTTCTGAAATAAGCAAAGGAGTACAGATATTTGGTCATATTGAAGTAGGCAGGCATACAGAATAAAATTGATTAGATTTGTGAACTGGAAGACCATGCGTTCTCCAGGCCCCTGTGTGACCTCATGCCCCTACCTTATACCTTCACCACACCCCTGTTTGACCTCATGCCTCTACCTTATACCTTTACCACACCCCTGTGTGACCTCATCTCCTTACCTGGCCACACCTGGGTGCCCACCAGCCAATCAGGTTAATTAACCACTCCCCTTTGGAAGTAGGTTAAAAGCCTGGGACACAGTGTGTCTGCGCTTCTCTTCTTCCCTGACCTCTTGCCAGGAGGGGCCTTGCTGTAGCCCTGTGCCTCCAGGGTGCGTGTCCTTCAGGCCACTTTGCATTGGTTTCCTGGCCTAGATGCTCCTCCACGTGGCTGGTTCCTGGTGCTCGGTATGAATCCAAATTTACCTCTCTCTCTTAACTAAAGCTCTCACTTTCCTATGCACCTTTCTTACTAAATAAAAGCCTAAAACGTACCATGCTGCCTTGTTTATCTGTGCCAGTACTTAGAATTCTTCTGTAAATATTAGGCAAGAACCCTCTTGGGCTTATTAATATTGGGGATTTATTAATAGGCTTATGGTGAAATCATATGGCACCCCAAATTCCGGTAGCCTATGTGGTACCCCAGATGGCACTTCTGGGGAACTCTAATGGGTCACACTTTTGTGTAAATTTTAGGGGGGTCTTGTCCGATTTCAATATGGTAGATTTCTTTTTTTTTTAGATATCTCATACTGTTTTCCATTATAGTATTACTAATATTCATTCCCTACAGCAAAGTTTCCTTTGCTCCACAATCTCACCAGCATTTGTAATTTTTTTGCTTTTATGTAATAAACATCTAAGCTGTCATGAGATGAAACTTCATTGTGTTTTTTATTTGCATTTCCCTAAAGGACGGCAACACTGAGCATTCTTTCATGAGTATGACATATATTTTGTTTCTATTGTGAAAAATATCTATTAATATAATTTGCCCATTTCTTAACTGGATTGCTTGTTTTGTTGTTGAGTATCTTGACATCCTTTTACATTCTGGATATCATTCCTTTATCAGAGGCATAGTTTGCAATGTTTTCTCTCATTTCGTTGATTGTCTCTTCACTCTGTTGATTGCCTCATTTGCTGTGCAAAAGATTCTTATTTTGATACAACACATTTTGTTTTTTTTTTAATTTTATTATGGCTGTTTTTGAGGGATTGTCAAAAATATTGTACTCTATGCCTAAATCTTGAGTGTTCTCTTATGTTTTACACTAAATGTTTAGCAGTCTCAGGATTTATATTTAGATATTTGTTCCATTTTGAGTTGATTGGAAGAAACAACAGATTCTAGTAGTGAATTTAATTCACTAAATTTGGGAGGATTAGATTTGGGATCTATTGTTTCATGTTGGAATTGCTTGAGTGGAATTCTTATAAACCAGGGACCAGGCTGCTCATTTGGCTTTCAAAACCTTCAATCACTGGTAAGCATCAGACTATCTCAGTTACCCCTCAGAAATCCCATTGTTTCTCTCAGAGGAATAGTTTCATTATTTAGTATAGTGTATGTTAATTGTTACATCCATGCATATATGTGGGCTAATGAATTTACCTTGGTTGAGTTCTCTTCTTCTTTCTTTATGATTAACTCCTGTTGGATTTTCAGTGAAAATGGCAGAGTAAGGAACTCCAACAACTCTTTCCTCCATAAAAGCAAGGAAGAATGGGAAAATTGGAAAAATTAGTCGTCCAAAATTATTTAAAAAATATTTGCAACATTATAGGAAAATGGAAAATATGGGGAAAAAGAATAATTTTGTGGCATTTTAATTTGCTGTCTTTTGATCTCTATTTTTTCAACTCTCCCCAGTGTAGTTTGGCAAACCAACAGCTACAATAATTTAAAAAAAAAGCAGATGCAAGCCCACTAAGTAGGAAGCATGAGATTGAAGTTCCTAATAACCTCATTTCTTGAGAATTGCCATTGTTTTATGTGTCTGGTGGTTTACTGAAAGATAATGCTTCTAAGATCATCTCTATTATAATGGACAGAATGTTACTCCTTGATAACAATTTTTATTATAGAGTGTTCTCCAAATTTTTTAATTTCTTAACTTTACAGATATCTGAGGTATAGGTTAAAAGCTGTGAAAAATAATAAGCAAAACCAAAAGCTTAAAATTGCAAACTGGGAAACTGCTGACATAATCCTTGCGATCTACAATACCACACACCTATAGAGGGCTCTGAGCATGCCCAAAGAGGAACAAAGGTGTTTGTTCTCAACTCTGCCTGAAATTTAGTCTCTGTGCAAATAAGAAGTGAAGACAAAGGCAAAGTCTCAATTGCCTGGATCACTGTTGAAGTTGTATTTCAACATGCAAAGGAAGGGAAAGTTCATGGTTCCAAATATTTAAAATAATCTCTATATCATCATTAGCAGACTACTTAGCCAACCTCAAATAAGAGATTTCAATGATCTCGTGGGACTAAGAATACAAACATTACAAACACATTAAGAAAAATCACTAAACAGGGAAACCACAACATAAACGAGCAATAAATAGTAGCAGCAACAATTCTTGGAGAGAGTGAACACTTGTATTTCTATGTTTACTGAATTATATTATTTGAGATGTCTTGTTACAACAAGAATTATGAAATACGCAAAACAAAACAGTAGAAAGTGCATGTTACACACAAGAAAGAAAACATACAAGTAGGACTATGCATGAGAAAGTCCAGGCATTCACTTTGATAACTTTAAATCAGTTATTTCAATAATATCCATGACTAAAGGAAATCATGTCTAAAGAAATAAAGGACAGCAGAAGAATGAGTGTTAACTATTATAAATTATTAATAAAACATACTAAAATTACAAAACAACAGAAATTCAGGCATTGGTAAATACAATGCTATAACAAAAGAAAAAAATCACTACAGTGACTCAGCAAATTTGAACAGTTAAATGGAAAAAGCAGTGAGTGATCTGGAATATACTTCAACTGAGATTACTTAATATGAAAATAAACACAATAAAGAAAAATGAAGAGATTTTCATAGATGCATTGAACACCATCAAGTATTCCAAATATATATATATATATATATATATATATGGCTTTCAAGAAGGACAGAGAGAAAGAGACAAAAAGAATACTTGAACAAAGAAATTCACCTAAATTCACAAATTTGAAAATAGGCTTCTATGTATTCTAGAAGCTCAATACACTTCAAGTATTGCAAAGTTAAGAATAGACTTTTGGAAGCCACCAGAAAGAAATGACATATCACATAAAAGTTTAACAGCTATTTTTTCCCCTGGAAATCGTGGAAGCCAGGAACCTGGGATAGCATATTCAAGTACTAAAAGGAAATAGTGTCAACTAAGAATCTTACATCTCTCAAACTAGCTTTCAAATGTAAAGGGGGATTTAAGACATTTCAAGATAAATAACAACTGAAGGAATTTTTCAGCAGTTGGTCTGTCCTAAAAGAAATATCAAAGAGAGTCATTCAGGGTGAAATGAAAGGACACTAGATAATCACCTATGTCACCAGCTATTCAATTATTGTTTACATCCATTGTCTATATTCCCACTAAACTGGACTCTTTTTGCTTTTGACTTGTTAAACCTCTTATTTGGTAAAATATTAAGCCTTTTTACTGTAATGTAAATTTAAAATATGTTTTCTCAAAAATTTAAAAAATTGAGAGAAGGAAGGAGGGAGGGAAGAGGAAAGGAATATCGTTATGTTTTTAGAATCATATCAATGAATCACACTGAAGCTGTTAAAAACTGATAAAAAAAAATAATAAAGTACATGTTGTGTTTTTCTTTCCGAGCAACAAAAGAACACTGGTAAAAGCACTACATACTTCCATAAGATACTGATGTGTAAAAGACAATAAGAATGTCCTTTTGTTTATAATTCTTTCTGTCCCTTCAATTTTAGAAGAAGGTACAGTAGGCTGGTGCCGCAGCTCACTTGGCTAATCCTTCGCCTGCAGCGCCGGCACCCCAGGTTCTAGTCCCGGTTGGGGCGCCAGATTCTGTGCTGGTTGCTCCTCTTCCAGTCTAGCTCTCTGCTGTGGCCCGGGAAGGCATTGGAGGACGGCCCAAGTTTTTGGGCCCTGCACCTGCATGAGAGACCAGGAGGAAGCCCCTGACTCCTCTCTTCGAACTGGTGCAGCACGCCGGCCATGGTGGCCATTTTGGGGGTGAACCAATGGAAAAGGAAGATCTTTCTCTCTGTCTCTCTCTCTCTAACTGTCTAAATTTGCCTGTCAAAAAAAAAAAAAAGAGGGATAGTGTAATATTAATATGACATTAAATAATGGGAAATATTCGTATGCAATTGAGCTGAAGTTCACATAGATTCACATTAGATTTTTATAAATTGTTAGCTAAGGTCCACAATGGGACATGCAAGAGGTAACGAGAAGTACAGTAAAAGGCATTTGAAAAGAGGAATTAAAATGCAATTCTAGAAAATAGTTTATAAAAACAACACAGAGTACATTTCTCAAGCACTTACTTCTCTCCTGTAACTGCTTACACCTATTTTAAAGCTGACCTATTCTGAACATGGGTTGCTTCCTTGAACTCTTAGAACCACACAACTGTGCAAGCAATCTGATGCAATATGAAGATGCTGAGTGGAGAAGTCTCTATTTAGTTTTTTCACCATCAGAGGTTGCTTAGTTTACTCCTCTGATAGTTTCATCTCAGGGAGTGTTTATCTGGCTGCTTTTCTTCACTAAGAAAGGGAGGTAACACTCTTGACTTGGCATATTTATGGGAGCATTAATTCTGCTCAAGCACATGGCTAGTGTGGCATGGTGTTAACAGGAAGGTCATTCAAAGATTTCAGGGAAAAATTACATTACATTAAAAATAAGTTTATTCTGTTGAATAATGATTTCGGAATCACTATGGGTCTTCAAAAATTGATGGGAAATATATACAATAAAAAGGATGGGTTTCTTTTTTTAACTTTTTTAATATATTATTTATTTGACAGGCAGAGTTACAGACAGAGAGAGGGAGGGACAGAGAGAAAGGTCGTCCATCCACTGATTTACTCTCCAAATGGCTACAACATCTGGAGCTGTGCCAATCCGAAGCCAGGAGTCAGGAGCTTCTTCTGGGTCTCCCATGTGGGTGCAACTGCTTTCTCAGGCCATAGCAAAGATCTGACTCCCAAGTGGACCAGCCAGGAAACAAAACAGAGCCCATAAGGGATACTGGTGCCGCAGGCAGAGGCTTAGCCTACTACTCCACAGTGTCAGCCCCTGCATGGGTTTCATTTAAATTTTTTGGCACCAAAATAAACATATTTTGATTCCATTTCTCTACAAACCTTTTTTTTTTTTTTTTTTTTTTTTTTTTTTTTTTTTTTTTGACAGGCAGAGTGGACAGTGAGAGAGAGAGACAGAGAGAAAGGTCTTCCTTTGCCGTTGGATCACCCTCCAATGGCCGCCGCTGCAGCCGGCGCACCGCGCTGATCCGATGGCAGGAGCCAGGATCCAGGTGCTTTTCCTGGTCTCCCATGGGGTGCAGGGCCCAAGCACCTGGGCCATCCTCCACTGCACTCCCTGGCCATAGCAGAGAGCTGGCCTGGAAGAGGGGCAACCGGGACAGAATCCGGCGCCCCAACCGGGACTAGAACCTGGTGTGCCGGCGCCGCAAGGTGGAGGATTAGCCTATTGAGCCACGGCGCCGGCTCTCTCTACAAACTTCTTAAAGTACTCATACTAATATTATTGTGGTTGGCTTATTATTGTCCAGAACTCTTTTTGACATCATTCCAGTTTTTAAACTTCCATTCTTTTTAGTTCTGCTCATTATCACTGAGAATGCCTTTCACCTCCCAGTGATCCACCTTACCTGTCCATGTTCAGTTCTCCCAGGCAGTCTGGCCCAGCTTGAAGCTCTTTCAGCATACAACTGCAATAAATGTTCAGAACTGAACACTAGAAGGCTGAAGAGAAGAGCGTGCAGTGGTTTCCAAGGTGAAATTTTGCTAAGGATAAAAGTACAAATTAGTCATGTTTCTTGTTTATTTGTATAATCACTTTCTACATTTGGACTTTCATGTATAACACAGAACACTACTCTTTTGAGAATGTGGTGAACAAAAGAATTATGCACATAATTAAAGGTAGCACACCTTACTCATTTTATACTTAATTAACTAGGTAAATCCAGAATCCAATCAAGAGAAGCTATTTAACAATCAGATAACATTAGAAATAAAATGAAGATTTCTCACAACTTTCCAACTTTGTCAAGATTTCACTTGTTACCTGAACCAAAGCCTTAAATCACATGTTCACAAAATATTGAGATTAAAAAAAAAATCTTTCAATTGTATGATATAGAAAAATTCAGAACTTTTAAATGATTGCAGCTAATGCAGAAGACCATTAAAAACTTGGACTATATTCATATTTCCCCAAAGGACATTTAAAAGTAGATGATTTTATTACCCCCAAAATGGGTAAGATAATTAATTATGTATCCTAATGTGATTTATTAATAGGTGCTCAAGATTAAATAGCATCAGCCCTTATCCACAGGGAATTAATTTGTACTCTGAGCAACCAGAAGTGAGGAAGATATGAAACGGATGATGTTTCAGGAGCAAATGAAATGAGCTATAATAACTTTACATAAATAAAACTATTTTTAAGCCTTTCCTTGAGTTGCATTTGTGCCGCCCTGAGGCAGGGTTGCTGTGCAGGGCTCCTGTGGGAGACTAGGGGCAAGAGAATGTTGATTACATTTTCAATAACCTAGAGTGCCTCATATACATCTTATGATACTTTGTAGCTGCGAAGAGAAACTACTCAGGAAAGGCCATCATTTAACACTGCCTTTGCCACAGGAGATGGGTCAGAGCTTCCAGATGCCTTTTCAATAACCAAACTGATCAGAGGCTTTCACTACTACCAGAGAGAGAATGACAGGAAAGTGTAAGGCCTTTGAGAAAATAGCATAGGGATTCTTTTTTAAAAATAATTTTTTCATAATTTATAAAGGTTTTATATATTTTTAACTTACAACAGTTGTAAACATTGTACAGTGTATAGTGTGATCTCATCTCCTTATCATTTCTCCAGTGCCTTAAAGCTCCCTTTTTCTAGTTCGTCACAAGGTAAACAATATATTAATACAAACTAGAGCCACCTCATTGTCCTCTGGAGCATAACTTACTCCTCCATCTGTCTTGCTACCCATTATTCAAACACTCTCTAGTGAAAGGCGTTAGGCAGCCTCAGTTGTAAGTGAAGTGCCAGCTAGATGTTCAGGTATGTCCCAAAAATAGTCTGTTATGAGGGTTCATAATGGGGATTAATTTTTTTCTCAGCTTTGTTTACTTGTATTATTTATTTTCAATTAACTTTATATACAACAGACCAACTCTATACTAAAATTTCAACAATTTGTGCATGCACACACACACAAACCCACAAAATATGAAAAACTGTTTGAGAACAAGTTGATAGTTAATTCCCTTAGTACAACTCATTGAGGACAAAGGTCTTGCATGGGGAGTAAATGCACAGTGACTCCTGTTGTTAAATTAACAATTAACACTCATGCGTGCCATCATTGATCACCCGAGGGTCCTGACACCAGCTGCCAAGGCTTCTGAAGCCTATTTAGTACACAGTCTCCATCAGTATTTAGAGGCAAAGCCATAAGCAAAGTGAAAGTTTTCTCCTCCCTTCAGAGGAAAGTATATACTTTTTTTAATGGCCCCTTCTTTCTACTGATGTCTCACTCAAAGAGATCCTTCTTGTAGGACATTTTTTGCCACAGTGTCTTGGCTTTCCAGGCCTGAAATGCTCTCATGGGCTTTTCAGCCAGACCAGAATGCCTCAAGGGCTGATTCTGAGATTAAAGTGCTATTTACAGGCATTCTATGAGTCTGCTGTGTGAACTGCTTCTCATGTTAGAAGATTCTCTCCTTTTTAATTCTATCTATTGGTATTACCAGACAGTTGATCTTATTTAAATGATCCCTTTAACAATTAATCCTAGCTATATAATCAATTTAACACTTAATATGGTCACTTTAATACTTAAGATGGCATTATTACTACCTAGCTTAATGGGATTTGTAGTCCCATGACAAGCTTTTAGCTGTATCTTTAGTAGTAAGTCAATAGGAATGTATGAAGAACATCCTTGTCTAGTTCCAGATTTCAGTGGTAATACATCAGCCTTCCCAATTCAATAATACACTGGCCTTGGGCTTGTCATAAATTGCCTTGTCTTGAGGAATGTTCCTTCTAAACCAAATTTGCTTGGCGTTTTCATCATGAAAGGGTGTTTGTAGTTTATCAAATGTTTTCTCTACACCTGTTGAGATAAACGTGTTTTTTGTTCTTCAGTTTGTTAATGTCCTGTATCATATTGATTGATTTATGAATGTTGACCCATACCTGCATACCGGGGATAAATTCCACTTGGTCCCCATGAATGTTCTTTCTGATGTGTTGTTGGATTCGATTCACCAGAATTTCGTGGAGGAATTTGGAGTCTATGTTCATCAGGGAAATTGGTCTGTAGTTCTCTTTCTCTCTTGCATCTTTTCAAGTTTAGGAATTAAGGTGATGCTGGCTTCATAGAAATAATTTGGTAGTATTACCTCTCTTTCAAATGTTTTTAATAACTTAAAAAGAATTGGAGCTAGTTATTCTTTAAATGTCTGCTAGAATTCAGTGGTGAAGCCATCTGGTTCTGGGCATTTCTTTGTTGGGAGGGTCTTTATTACTGATTCAATTTCTGTTTTGGTAATGGGTCCGTTTAGGTTTTCTGTGTCTTCATGGCTCAATTTAGGTAGGTTTCATGTGTTCAAGTGAAGTAAAACCTTCACAGAAGGGACTGCATTTTGGAGCACCTGAGACTCCAGCTTGAGAAAGCACCCTTGCGCCACCCCCCAGCATGAGACTCTGGTCTGAAACTATGATTTAAAACACTCGGATAATAGCAGTCCTCTATATCACACCTGGCAACCTGCATCACACTTGGTATAGCATCGAAAAACCCTAGCAAGATTGCTCAAGCTTGGAAGTGGATAAGCTGAACCTGGGTTAATGATAAAAATATTATTTGTCTATGTCCTACATATGATTTAAGCCAATACTTGGATTAATGCCAAGATTATAACTGAAATTGTTAAGATTATAACTGGCATTGTTAAGATTATAATTGACATAAATTTCGCATAGGTTTTAGATTAACTTGACCCCGGTTACCATATATTCCCTCCTGATCCTATCAACCATGTATTCCCCTCCCAATTTTGTGGTTTTAGCCTTTATAAACCCTGTTGCTTTGGTCTTTTGGGTAGAGAGTTCTTTAGGGCATGAGCCCACACTCCACCACTGGCAATAAAGGACCATCACATTTTATGAATGTGTGGTACACCTTTGTTTGCACTCACTCAGATACAACACAGGAATCTATCCATTGCTTCTGTATTTCCCAGTTTGTTGGCATATAGCTGTTTGCAGTAGTTTCTGATGATTTTATTTCTGTGGTGTCTGTTGTTACATTTCCTTTTTCAACACTCATTTTATTGATTTGGGTCTTCTCTCTTTTCGCTCTCTCTTTTTTTTTTTTTTTTTTTTTGTTAGTTGGGCCAATGGTGTATCAATTTTGCTTATTTTTTCAAAAAATCCCAGCTCTTTGCTGATTTTTTAAATTGCTTTTTTTTGTTTCAATTTTGTTGATTAGTCTCTAATTTTAATTATTTCTTTTCTCCTATTACTTTTGAGTTTGACTAGATCCTTGAGGTATATTGATACTTAATTTTTTTGGTGCCTTTCCAATTTCTTGATGTAGGCACCTATTGCTATAAACTTTCCTCTTAACACTGCTTTTGCTATAGCCCATAAGTTTTGATATGTTATATTGTCTTCTTTATTTGTTTTAAGAAATTTGTTGATTTCTCTTTTGATTTCTTCTATGACCCACTGTTCATTCAGGAGTATGTTGTTCAGTCTCCATTGTTTGTGTATATTCTGGAGATTCCTGAGTTGTTGCGTTCCAGTTTCACTGCCCTGTGGTCTGAGAAGATACATGGTATGATTTTGACCTTTTTGAATTTTCTGAGAATTGTTGTATGGCCAAGTATGTGGTCAATCCTAGAGAAAGTTCAATGCAGTGATGAGAAAAATGTGTATTCTGTGACTGTAGGATGGAAGGCTCTGTAGATATCTCCTAGGTCTAGGTATATTTGGTCTATAATGTTTATAAATGTTCGTTTCCTTGTTGATTTTCTGTCAGGTTGATCTGTCCACTGCTGACAGTGCATTACTGGAGTCCCCCATTACTATTTTATTTATTTAAATCCACTAACATATCTTTTAGATAATCAAGGACCCAGTAATTAGATGGATATATATTTATAATAGTCACATATTTCTGTTGAATTGATTCTTTAATCATTATATAGTGCCCCTCCTGGTCTCTTTTAAAAGTTTTCATGTTAAAGTCTGTTTTTTCTGATATTAGGATGGCTACATCAGCTCTTTTGGTTTCTGTTAGCACATATTATCTTTTTCCATCCTTTCACTTTCAGTCTGTGTGCATCTATGTTGGTCAGATGTGTTTTTTGTCAGCAGCAGATAGATTGGTTTTGTTTTTTAATCCATTCAGCCAGTCAGTGTCTTTAAATGGGGAGGTTTTTTTTTTTTCTTTTTTTTAGATTTATTTATTTATTTATTTATTTTTAAACATTTATTTAATGAATATAAATTTCCAAAGTACAGCTTATGGACTACAATGGCTTCCCCCCCATAACGTCCCTCTCACCCGCAACCCTCCCCTTTCCCACTCTCTCTCCCCTCCATTCACATCAAGATTCATTTTCATTTCTCTTTATATACAGAAAATCAGTTTAGCATACATTAAGTAAAGATTTCAACAGTTTGCTCCCACACAGAAATGTAAAGTGAAAAATACTGTTTGAGTACCAGTTATAGCATTAAATCTCAATGTACAGCACACTAAGGACAAAGATCCTACATGAGGAGTAAGTGCACAGTGACTCCTGTTGTTGACTTAACAAATTGACACTCTTGTTTATGGCATCAGTAATCACCCTAGGCTCTTGTCATGAGCTGCCAAGGCTATGGAAGCCCCCTGAGTTCACTGACTCTGATAATTTTTAGACAAGGCCATGGTCAAAGTAGAAGTTCTCTCCTCCCTTCAGAGAAAGGTACCTCCTTCTTTGATGACCCGTTCGTCCCACTGGGATCTCACTTGCAGAGATCTTTCATTTAGGTTTGTTTTTGTTTATGTTTTTTTTTTCCCCAGAGTATCTTCGCTTTCCATGCCTGAAATACTCTCATGGGCTTTTCAGCTGGATACGCATGCCTTAAGGGCTGATTCTGAGGCCAGAGTGCTGTTTAGGACATCTGCCATTCTATGGGTCTGCTGTGTATCTCACTTCCCATGTTGGATCATTCTCTCCCTTTTTTATTCTATCAGCTAGTATTTGCAGACACTATTCTTGTTTATATGATCCCTTTGGTTCTTAGTCCTATCATTATGATCAATTGCGAACAGAAATTGATCCGTGGGACTAGTGAGATGGCATTGGTACATGCCACCTTGATGGGATTGAATTGGAATCCCCTGGTATGTTTCTAACTCTACCATTTGAGGTAAGTCAGCTTGAGCATGTCCTAAATTGCACATCTCTTCCCTCTCTTATTCCCACTCTTATATTTAACAGCAATCACTTTTCAGTTAAGTTTCAGCACTTAAGAAGAATTGTGTATTAATTACAGTATTCAACCAAAAGTATTAAGTAGAACAAACAAAAAAAAAAAAACTAAGAGGGATAACATATCAAGTTGCTCATCAACAGTCAGGGTGAGGGCTGATCAAGTCACACAGTGTTCATTTCACTTTAACAGGTTTCCTTTTTGGTGCTCAGTTAGTTGTCACCTATCAAGGAGAACATATGGTATTTGTCCCTTTGGGATTGGCTTATTTCACTCAGCATATTGTTTTCAAAATTCCTAACAGGGATCACTTTTCAGTTAAAATTTAAACACCTAATTATAATTGTGTGTTAATTACATAGTTCAACCAATGGTACTAGAACAAAAAAGATACTAAAATGGATAAATTATTACATTGTACATCAACCGTCAGGACAAGAGCTGATCAAGTCACTGTTTCTCTTAGTGTCCATTTCACTTCAACAAGTTTCCCCTTTGGTGCTCAGTTAGTTGTCACCGATCAGGGAGAACATATGATATTTGTCCCTTTGGGACTGGTTTAATTCACTCAGCATGATGTTTTCCAAATTCCTCCATCTTGTTGCAAATGACCGGGTTTCGTTGTTTTTGACTGCTGTTCAGTATTCTATAGAGTACATGTCCCATAATTTCTTTATCCAGTCTACTGTTGATGGGCATTTGGGTTGGTTCCAGGTCTTAGCTATTGTGAATTGAGCTGCAATAAGCATTAATGTGCAGACAGCTTTTTGTTTGCTAATTTAATTTCCTTTGTGTGAATTCCAAGTAGTGGGATGGCTGGGTTGAATGGTAGGGTTATATTCATGTTTCTGAGGAATCTCCAAACTGACTTCCATAGTGGCTTAACCAATTTGTATTCCCACCAACAGTGGGTTAGTGTCCCTATTCCCCCACATCCTCTCCAGCATCTGATGTTGGTAGATTTCTGAATGTGAGCCATTCTAACTGGGGTGAGGTGAAACCTCATTGTGGTTTTGATTTGCATTTCCCTGATTGCTAGTGATCTTGAACATTTTTTCATGTGTCTGTTGGCCATTTGGATTTCCTCTTTTGAAAAATGTCTATTGAGGTCCTTGGCCCATCTCTTAAGTGGGTTGGTGGTTTTGTTTTTTTGGAGTTTCTTGATTTCTTTGTAGATTCTGGTTATCAAGCCTTTATCTGCTGCATAGTTTGCAAATATTTTTTCCCATTCTGTCAGTTGTTTCTTCACTTTCCTGACTGTTTCTTTTGCAGTACAGAAACTTCTCAATCTGATGCAATCCCAAATGTTAATTTGGGGTTTGACTGCCTGTGCTTTGGGGTGTTTTCCAAGAAGTCATTGCCGGTACCTATATCTTGCAGGGTTTTTCCAATGATCTCTAATAATTTGATGGTGTCAGATCATAGATTTCAGTCTTTAATCCATGTTGAGTGAATTCTTGTGTAAGGTGTAAGGTAGGGGTCTTGCTTCATGATTCTGCATGTGGAAATCCAATTTTCCCAGCACCATTTATTGAATAGACTGTCCTTGCTCCAGGGATTGGTTTTGGATCCTAGATCAAATATGTGTTGGCTGTAGATGTTTGAATTGATTTCTGGTGTTTCAATTCTGTTCCATTGGTCTATCCATCTGTTTCTGTACCAGTACCATGCTTTTTTGATTACAACTGCCCTGTAGTATGTCCTGAAATCTGGCATTGTGATGCCTCCAGCTTTGTTTTTGTTGTACAAGATTGCTTTTGCTATTCGAGGTCTCCTGTGTCTCCATATGAATTTCAGCATCATTTTTTCCAGATCTGAGAAGAAGGTCTTCGGTGTCTTGATTGGTATTTCATTGAATGTGTAAATTGCTTTTGGGAGAATGGACATTTTGATGATATTGATTCTTCCAATCCATGAGCATGGAAGATTTTTCCATTTCTTGGTATCCTCTTCTATTTCTTTCTTTAAGGTTTTGTAATTTTCATTGTAGAGATCTTGAATGTCCTTGGTTAAGTTTATTCCAAAGTATTTGATTGTTTTTGTAACTATTGTGAATGGGATTGATCTTAGAAGTTCTTCCGCAGCTGTGGCATTGCCTGTGTATACAAAGGCTGTTGATTTTTGTGCATTGATTTTATACCCTGCTACTTTGCCAAAATCTTCTATGAGTTCCAATAGTTTCTTAGTAGAGTTCTTTGGGTCCCCTAAATAAAGAATCATGTCATCTGCAAAGAGGGATAGTTTGAGTTCTTCCTTCCCAATTTGTATCCCTTTAATTTCTTTTTCTTGCCTAATAGCTCTGGCTAAAACTTCCAGAACTATATTGAATAGCAGCGGTGAGAGTGGGCATCCCTGTCTGGTAACAGATCTCAGTGGAAATGCTTCCAACTTTTCCCCATTCAATAGGATGCTAGCTGTGGGTTTTTCATAGATTGCTTTGATTGTATTGAGGAATGTTCCTTCCAAACCCAGTTTGCTTAGAGTTTTCATCATGAACGGGTGTTGTATTTTATCAAATGCTTTCTCGGCGTCTATTGAGATAATCATATGGTTTTTCTTCTGCAGTCTGTTAATGTGGTGTATCACATTGATTGTTTTGCGCACATTAAACCATCCCTGCATACCAGGGATAAATCCCACTTGGTCTGGGTGGATGATCGTTCTGATGTGTTGTTGCATTCTATTGGCGAGAATTTTATTGAGGATTTTTGCATCTATGTTCATCAGGGATATGGTCTGTAATTCTCTTTCAATGCTGCATCTATTTCAGACTTAGGAATTAAGGTGATGCTGGCTTCATAGAAAGAATTTGGGAGGACTCTCTCTTTTTCGATTATTCTGAATAGTTTGAGAAGAATTGGAGTCAGTTCTTCTTTAAATGTCTGGTAGAATTCAGCAGTGAATCCATCTGGTCCTGGGCTTTTCTTTGTTGGGAGGGCTTTTATTACTGTTTCAATTTCTGTCTCAGTTATGGGATCTGTTTAGGTTTTCGATGTCTTCCTGGTTCAATTTAGGTAGGTTGCATGTGTCCAGGAATCTATCCATTTCTGATAGGTTTCCCTGTTTGCTGGCATACAAGTTCTTGTAGTAATTTCTGATGATTCTTTTTATTTCTGTGGTGTCTGTTGTTACATTTCCTTTTTCATCTCTGATTTTATTGATTTGGGTCTTTTCTCTTCTTTTTTTAGTTAGTTGGGCCAATGAGGTGTCAATTTTGTTTATTTTTTCAAAAAACCAGCTCCTCGTTTGGCTGATTTTTTGTAATGTTTTTCTTGATTCAATCCTGTTGATTTCTTCTCTGATTTTAATTATTTCTCTTCTCCTACTAGATTTGGGTCTGGTTTGCTGTAGGTTTTCTAGATCCTTGAGGTGAATTGAAAGCTCATCTATTTGGTGCCTTTCCAATTTCTTGATGTAGGCACCTATTGATATAAACTTTCCTCTTAACACTGCTTTTGCTGCGTCCCATAAGTTTTGGTATGTTGTGCTGTTATCCTCATTTACTTCCAGAAAAATTTTGATTTCTCTTTTAATTTCTTCTATGACCCATTGTTCATTCAGGAGCATGTTGTTCAATCTCCATGTGTTTGTGTATGCTCTAGGGATTCCTGAGTTACTAATTTCCAACTTCATTCCTTTATGGTCTGAGAAGCTGCATGGTATGATTCTAATTCTTTTGAATTTGCTGAGACTTGCTTTATGGCCTAGTATGTGGTCAATCCTAGAGAAGGTTCCATGTACTGCTGAGAAGAATGTAAAGTCTTTAGCTGTAGGATTGAAAGTTCTGTATATATCTGTTAGATCCATTTGGGCTATAGTGTCATTTAAATCTTCTGTATCCTTGTTGATCTTCTGTCCTGTTGATCTATTTCTGAGAGTGGAGTATTGAAGTCCCCCAGTACTATTGTATTGGGGTCTAAGTCTCCCTTTAAGTCCCTTAGCAAATCTTTTAGATAAACTGGTGCCCTATAGTTAGGTGCATATCTAGTAGCTGGTTCCCTCCAAAGTTTCCCTCAGGATAGCTGGCGCTCTCGCAACCCCGCAGTTTTAGCCGGTAAAGCGAATGATTAGAGGTCTTGGGGCCGAAACGATCTCAACATATTCTCAAACTTTAAATGGGTAAGAAGCCCAGCTCACTGGCGTGGAGCCAGGCGTGGAATGCGAGTGCCTAGTGGGCCACTTTTGGTAAGCAGAACTGGCACTGTGGGATGAACGGATGAACCGAATGCCGGGTTAAGGCACCCGATGCCGACACTCATCAGACCCAAGAAAAGGTGTTGGTTGATATAGACAGCAGGACGGTGGCCATGGAAGTCAGAATCCGCTAAGGAATGTGTAACAACTCACCTGCCAAATCAACTAGCCCTGAAAATGGATGGCGCTGGAGCGTCGGGCCCATACCCGGCTGTCGCTGGCAGTTGGCTTGCTGCTTACAAGAAACACATCTTTCCAACAAAGATCCATACAGACTGAAAGTGAAAGGCTGGAAAAAGATATACCATGCCATCAGAAATGAAAAAAGAGCGGGCATAGCCATCTTAATATCAGACAACATAAACTTTACCACAAAAACTGTTAAGAGAGACAAAGAGGGACACTATATAATGATTAAGGGATCAATTCAACAGGAAGATATAACAATTATCAATGTAAATGGGGAGTTGAGGCCATTTACATTCAGGGTGACTATTTATAAGTACTGATTTTGCACTACCATGTTCCCATAAATAGTCCTAATTTTGTATTTAGGACTTCCTTTGTCCTTTTACTGGGTCATTTTCTGTGTTCATCTTCTTTCATAGTGATGTTCCTGTTTCTGTGTGCAGCATGTCCAAGAGCTTCTTTTGTAGGGATGGGCAAATAGTTACATATTCTTTCAATTTCTTTGGAAGATCTTTATTTCTCCTTCATTCATAAATGAACATTGTAGGATACAGTATTCTGGTTTGACAGGTTTTTTTTTTTTTAATTTCTTAATACTTGGAAGACATCTCACCATTCTCTCCTTGCCTTTAGGTTTTCCAATGAAAAGCCTAGAGTGAGTCTAATTCAGAGTCCGGATTCCTCTGAATGTGATTTTGTGTTTCTCTTGTGCCTATCTTAAGGGAGGGTTGTGGGTGGGAAGGACGGTATGGGGGGGGGAAGCCATTGTAATCCATAAGTCGTACTTTGGAAATTTATATTCATTAAATAAAAGTTTAAAAAAAAAAAGATCTTTTCTTTATGTTTTACTGTAGGGAGTTTTACTATAATGTGTCATAGTGAAGATCTTTTCTGTTCATGTCTGTTGGGAGTTCTGTGTATTTCCTGTACTTGG
This sequence comes from Oryctolagus cuniculus, assembly GCF_964237555.1. Lineage (NCBI taxonomy): Eukaryota > Metazoa > Chordata > Mammalia > Lagomorpha > Leporidae > Oryctolagus > Oryctolagus cuniculus. The sequence goes on from NC_091434.1 coordinate 124,337,043, forward strand.
ATGTTGCTTTCTTTCTCCAGATTGGGACAATTGTTTGTTATTGCTTCATTAAGAAGACTAGAACATCCCTTCTCTCTTTCCACACCTTCCAGAACTCCCTAGGATCCATATGTTGGGTATTTGATAGTATCTTTTTTATCTCCAACTGTGTTTTAGTTTTCTAATTTCTTCTTCTTTTTTTTTTTTTTTTTTGGTGTGATATTTTCACAAATTTGTCTTCTAGTTCTGATATTCTTTTCTCTGTCTTACATATTCTATTTTTAAGGTTTTTCCATCACATTTTTATTTGATTTATTGAATTCTTCATTTCTAGTATTTCATTCTGACTTCTCTTTAATATCTCAGTTTCTTGGGAGCACTTTTGATTTAGATCATGAATTTGCATCTCACGGCTTCTAAGTAATCTGATGATTAATTTTCTGAATTCCATTTCTGGCATATCCTCGATCTCTTCATTTTCACATTCTATTATTGAAGAGTTGTAGTGGTCCTTTGGCGGGGGGCTCATAGTGTTCTCCTTATTTAGTTTTTCCTCTGTTTTTCAGCATTTCTGTATTTTTTCTTTTTTTCCCCCTATGGAGAATCTCTTGTGGTGGGGTTTCCCTCTGTTACAAGCTGCTATGTGTGCACTGCAAGTGGAAGCACAGAGTGCCAACTACTTGAGCACTGCTCACTTAAGAATCATGGTGGAGGTGGTACAAGCTCCTGTGCACGTAGCATTGCCTATTGGGGCCTGACTTGCTTCTCAATGGTGGGTGGAATGCCTTGAAATTTCAATATTCAGGACATCTCTTTGTAGTACTGCTTGTGTGATAGGGAATACATTCTGCTGAAATCTTGTGGTTCTCATTCCTGGGTGGGGGGGTTGTGGTGAGGTAGACCCCACAATTGAAGGGCATGTGCACAAGAGCCAAAGGCAGCAGTCACCTCCTTATCTTCAAAAACGTAAACAATCAAGATGGCTTTTTGCAGCTGGCCTCAGGTCTGGGGAAGATGGAGAAGGGGGCGGGGGTGCCCAACCTCTCTGTTTGTTCTTCTATACCTTCTCTTTTTTTCCCATGTGGAACTTCAAAAGCAGTTTGCCAAGCTCCCCATCCCACTGCTTGTCACAGTTCTGTGGACATGATATTTCCCATCTAACCTGGTCTGCTGGGGTTTGGTGCCAGCTGCCCAAGTCTGCACCTTTGCTGCACCTCCACTGCTTCCCTTTCTTATTTGCTCTTTCAGCATGGACTTGTCCGGTCTCTGTTGGCCTCATGAATTTCCCATGGATATATCTCCATTGTGTTTTTGCTTTCCTTTTTGAGTACCTATTTTACCCTGTGTGACATTGTCCTGTTGCTATACTGCCATCTTGGGGTGCACCCAGATTTGTTTCATCATGGGGATTTAAATCCCCACGTTCTAGTCCAGCCATTGCCACAGTTATAATGAAGAAAATAAGTTTTAATTGTCACATTTTTATCTCTTTTTATACCCTCTCCCTCTCCACAATTCTCAAGTTTGTATACCTTTCCTTATTGATAATTATTGTTACTTTAAGCAGCTATTCTTTTTCCCAGTTGGTGTCAACTCTTACTTGGAAGTGAATTTGTTGACAAAGTGATAGTTGTGAACTGAGGGTTGCCTAATACATTGGACATAAACTTCATTTGCCCACATTAAATGTAAGGGGTGCTGTGGTGTAGCGGGTAAACTGCTGCCTGCAGTGCTGCCATCCCATATGGGTGCTGGTTTGAGTCCTGACTGCTCCACTTCCAATCCAGCTCTAAGCTATTGCCTGGGAAAGCAGTAGAAGATGGCCCAAGTCATTGAGTCCCTTCACTACACGGGAGACCTGGAAGTAGCTCCTGGCTCCTGGTTGACGCAGCTCCGGCCATTGCAGCCAATTGGAGAGTGAACCAGCAGGTGGAAGACCTGTCTCTCTCTCTCTCTCTCTCTCTCTCTCTCTCTCTCTCTCCTTCTATTTCTCTCACTGTGTAACTCTGATATCAAATAAATAAATCAATAAATCTTTAAAAAATAAAAATAAATAAATGTAAGGTTTGATTCCTACTTACAGGTTCTGCTTTTGAAATTAGAGACAATGAAGTCTACCAATTAGCAACACAGATTTTTCAATGAGAAGGGCTATGGTCTGAATATTAGTCCCATTATTTACAAATTATGTCCTAGTAAGGTGACTTCATTCGCCTATTTTTAATAATTCCTAAATTTGTGGAGGAGTTGTTATGTGGCACCAGTGGTGATAAGAACTTCATAGTCATTTTTCCAACCTTCATAACAACCTAGTGAGTAGATACTGATAATTATTTCGAGTGAAGTGAAGCTTAGATATATTGAAAATCATTTATATAGCCATGCCACTAATGGTGATAGAACTTCAAAAATCTAGCCATCTCAGTTCTATTCTTTATTTTATAGAAAAATGGGGGATATTAGTGCTTCGCTGAAAATTCTTTTGTGAGTTTCACATTAGTTATGTTTTAAAGATTCTGGGACAGTTTGAGAACATAGTGGATGACTATTTATATGATCTAGAATGGCCAACATCTTTCAGATTCTACAGAATCAGAATGAGTTAATATAATAAAATAGAAGAATGACAGAGGTTAAAATTATACTTGAAGGGAGCAAGAGCCATGCAAATGTGTTAGATTACAAAAAATATTTATGCTTCTTTTAGGTAAAATATTTTTATCCTTAACCTACAGTTGGGAAAGGTATACATTCACCTTCAATATGTATTAGGAATTATGGTAGACTCTGAAAAAGCTAAAGTAAATCTCCAGTTTTCACATCCAAAGACCTAAAAATCCCATGGATTAAAGAGCTAAAGTGTACTTTCGGGGCACTGTGATAGGTACCACTGTTGTGTGTAAGCATTAGGAGTTATAATAATACAATAGATATATACTTAACACAACCTTAGGAAGTCAACAGGACTTCTATGAGGAGATGGTCAATCATTAGTCTTTGAAGCAGAAACAGAGAATATCTGCATGGAAGGAAAGCCAAGTACAAATGCACTCAAATGTAAGAGGTCACATCTCAGGAATTTGTGACTAGACAGATGGTTTCCTGAGAATCGATCGTAGGCTATAATCTCAGTGAGCTCAAATTTGGTTAAAAACTGAAGACCATTACATAATCTAATCACATTTCCAGGGAAAGAACTCCTGTCTATCTATTGAATTTACTTTACAAGTATCTGACACTTAATTTCTAGTAACATATTCCCACTTTTTTTTTTTTAAGAGACCTCTATTCAAATGCAATAAATGTATGGGGACCTCTAGTGTTAGGGGTTGCTATGTGACCATCCTACCCCAAAAATGTAGCTCCTTCTTTTGGCCACAGCAGGCAAGTCAGAAAAGAGCATCAGCATCACCTAGAGCAGTGAGCTTCAATCAAGGAGTTGTGAACCTATCTTAGGTAACCTTATCTTGTATTGCACTTATTATGCAGATGTGAAGTTGTTGGTGTGTATTTGACTATAAAACAGAGATTCTGTCTCAGAATTGGCCATTCAGAAAATTAAACACACACACACACATAACATACACACACACACTAAGAGAGGGCAGGGGAGTGAGACCTGGGGGACATTGAGAGGATGAAATTTTCTATTTACTTGAGAGTTCCTGCTGTCACAATCAGTAAATATAGAGAAGTTGATATAAGTTGAATTTTGCAGTCACTGCACCCACAAGTTTTCTAATTCATACAAGTAAGTACTTTCAGTTTCCACTGTTTAAGAAGTTGTCATTAATTCATGGAATGAACTGCTGATGGGTTTATATTTCATACAGATGAGGTGAAGAACTCTCTAATGAGAATTCTCCCCAAAATACAGCCACACCTAAATCACAAGGGAAGTATTTGTAAAATATGCATGGTCTTTATCCTTCTGAGGATCTGTTCACCTCTTTTTATTTGATAAATTATACATCTCAGTAAGAAGAAGTGTCTTGACCTGCAATTGTCCTCCCATGCTTCATCTCTTCACAAGGTGACCCCTGCAAAATATGATTTTCACCATCTACAATTTGAGTGTCTACTAAATGCTCTCTGTTTGGTCCCATTTTTCTTTTGGGTTGGCAGTTTCTTTCTTTTTTTTAACTTTTATTTAATGAATATAAATTTCCAAAGTACGGCTTATGGATTACAATGGCTTCCCCCACATAATGTCCCTCCCACCCGCAACCCTCCCCTCTCCACTCCCTCTCCCCTTCCACTCACATGAGGATTCATTTTCAATTCTCTTTATATACAGAAGATCAGTTTAGCATATTAAGTAAAGATTTCAACAGTTTGCTCCCACACAGAAACATAAAGTGAAAAATAATAGATGATTTTTTAAATGATGATGAAATCAGATCAGACCTATTGTCATGTTTAATCCCAGTGAGAGTCAAGTTGGGAACTGATAATTTCTTCTTCTTTTTTTTTTTTCAGAAGATCAGTTTAGTATACATTAAGTAAAGATTTCAACAGTTTGCCCCCCCATAGAAACACAAAGTGAAATATACTGTTTGAGTACTCGTTATAGCATTAAATCTCAATGCACAGCACATTAAGGACAGAGATCCTACATGAGGAGTAAGTGCACAGTGACTCCTGTTGTTGACTTTACAAATTGACACTCCTGTTTATGGCATCAGTAATCTCCCTATGCACCAGTCATGAGTTTCCAAGGCTGCGAAAGCCCCTTGAGTTCTCTGACTCTTATCTTGTTTAGACAAGGTCATAGTCAAAGTGGAAGTTCTCTCCTCCCTTCAGAGAAAGGTACCTCCTTCTTTGAAGACCTGTTCTTTCCACTGGGATCTCACTCACAGAGATCTTTCATTTAGGGTTTGTTTTTTTTTTTTTTTGGTTTTTTTTTTTTTTTTTTTTTTTTTTTTTTTTTTTTTTTTGCCAGAGTGTCTTGGCTTTCCATGCCTGAAATACTCTCATGGGCTTTTCAGCCAGATCCGAATGCCTTTAGGGCTGATTCTGAGGCCAGAGTGCTGTTTAGGACATCCACCATTCTATGAGTCTGTTGAGTATCTCGCTTCCCATGTTGGATCACTCTCCCCTTTATTCATTTTATCGGTTAGTATTAGCAGGTACTAGACTTGTTTATGTGCTCCCTTTGACTCTTAGTCCTTTCATTATGATCAATTGTGAACTGAAATTGATCACTTGGACTAGTGAGATGGCATTGATACATGCCACCTTGATGGGATTGAATTGGAATCCCCTGGTATGGTTCTAACTCTACCATTTGGGGCAAGTCAGCTTGAGCATGTCCCAAATTGTACATCTCCTCCCTCTCTTATTCCCACTCTTATGTTTAACAGGGATCACATTTCAGTTAAATTTCAACACTTAAGAATAACTGTGTATTAATTACAGAATTAAACCAGTCATATTAAATAGAACAGACATTTTTCAGCAGTTGTTGAATTCGAACTTCTGTGATAGCTTGGGCTTCCAAGGAAAGATTCTACCCTCTCTAAGATAATAAACACTGGATATAACATTTCCATTTGAAATATATTGTGTCAGTTCATCAGCATTACCTAATTTTTAACAAAATACGTACATTACATCTACCTCTGTTAAATCCCTTCTCTCGAAATTACCAGGATATGACAAATATAACTTCAGATTTGTTTCATCTGCTCAGCTGTGAAGAACAACACAGTGAGTAATTAGATAAATAAATAAAAATTAGATAAATAAATAAAAAGAAGTAACTATATTTTTAAAGAGTCAAGGAGAAAGTGTTTGCTGGAAGTGTTAAGATACCAGCTTGGATATCTACAGCCCATATCTGATATTCATAAGTTTGAGGCCCAGCTCTTGTTTCTTTTTTTCCAAAGATTTACTAATTTATTTGAAAGGCAAAAAGTGTGTGTGTGTGTGTGTGTGTGTGTGTGAGAGAGAGAGAGAGAGAGAGAGAGAGAATTTTCCATTGGCTCATTTATCTCCAAAACCACAGGAGCCACAGCTGGGCCATACCACAGCATGAAGCCTGGAATTTCATCTGGATCTCCCACATGGGGAGCAGGGACCCAAGTTCTTAGGCCATCAGCAGAGGTCATCTGTGGTGCATTTGCAGGAAGCTGGATCAGAAGCAGAGCAGCTTGAACTCAAACCTGCACTGTGATATGGGAATTCTGCACTGTGATATGGGAATGCAGATTCCATGTAGTGGTTTGACCCACTGAATCAAAATGTTGGACTCCCCTTACCCTCAACTTAGATCTTTATTCCAGATTCCTATTGCACATCATGGGAGGCAAAACGTGATAACTCAAATGGCTGAGTTCCTGCCACCCATATGGGAAACTGATTTGCCAGTTCCTGGTTTATACTTGGTCAAGCCCTGGTTGCTGTGGGCATTTGGGAAATGAATTGGTGAGTGGGAAATCACTCACTCTCTCTCCTCTTGCCTCTTTCTGCCTTTCAAATGTATATCACTGGGGCCAGCACAGTGTCATAGCAGATTAAGTGGGCAACCCATGTGGCACTGTTTTGAGTCCCAGCTGCTTCACTTCTGATTCAGCTCCCTGCTAATGTGCCTGGGAAACTGAAGTTCTTGAGCCCCTGCACCCACATGAGAGACCCACATGAAGCTCAGGCTCCTGGCATCTGCATGGCTTAGCCCTAGTCACTGCAGTCATTTGTGGAGTGAAGCAGTAGATGGAATATCTCGTCCCCACTCTTCTCTCTGTAACACTGCCTTTCAAATAAATAGTCTTAAAAACTACAGCTAACTTGTGAAAAAAGTGGAGGAAATATAGTGAGTATAATGAGAGATGAGTGGATATAATATGATAATTCTATGCTTAACTTCTTGAAGAACCACTGAATTGTTTTCCAGAGTAGGTGAGCCATGTTACATTCTGCACAGCCATATATGAGACTTCTCTTTTCTCCCTTCTTATTTTTATCACAGTAGTAATTCTAGTACAAAATACTATTTCATTCTGGCTTTGACTTGCCTTTTCCTTAAATATCAGAGACAGTCATCAGTTTTTCATGTGTTTATTAATTATTTATATATCTATTTAGATAAATGTGTATTAAAGTGCGTTGCCCATTTTTAAAGACAGAATACATTTTATATGATGGCTTTGAAAGTTAATTTGGATGCATCTACCAAACTTATACATAGGAATTACCTATGATATGGCAATTCTATTTTTAGATATGTAAGCAAAAGAACATGTCGACTGAAAGATAAGGGTGCTTATGGTAGTGCTATTCATTTTAGCCCAAAATTAGCAACAATGAAAATATCTGTCGATAGTAGAATGATTAAATACATTGTAACACTGAGTACTTGGAATTTAATACAATGTTAAAATGAATGCATTCAATGATTAAAAAAATCATGAGGGTGATTATTGCAACATTATCTGGAGCATAAAAAGTCAGAAACCAAACAATATAAGCTGTGGTTTTCATTTATATGATTTTCAACAAAAGAATTAGCCTTGAGTATTAGAAGTGAGGATAAAGGTTAACATTGGCAAAGTAGGAGCATACTGATTGAAAGGGAACATCAGTAGGACTTTTTGCAAGGAACTCACATTGTAGGTAGTGATTTTTACTACGTTGATCTCATGATAATCCATAGGTCCCCATGCTTAATGGAATGGTCAATTCTCTGAGAATATTTCAATTAAATAGTTCATTTTAAATGTTAATTATCAATAAACACATTAGAATGTCATTAGTGTAGATAGTATTAAGTAAACATATACTCACCTTTTCCTGAAATGAATGTAAATAAATATATAAAGGTCACAGTAGTCTGAAGGTATTTAAAGATCAGATAGATAGTGTAAACTGTGTCATCTGATTTTAGTTTGATTTACATTCAACATCAGTTTTTTTACCAATAAAATTATTGGAATAAATACTTACATTGTTTGAGTATTTTGACTCTGTTCTAGCTGCTTTGTATTTTCCTATTCAGCTGTTCTTGATTTATAATTAAGCCTAAAAATTATTTTTAAAAATGTTATATAACTTACTTAGAGGCAGAGGGAGAGAGAGAAAACTCCCATCTGCTTCTTCACTCCCAAAATGCTTGCAATGGCTGGAGCTGGCCAAGAACATAGCTGATCATAAGGAACTCAATCCTGGTCTCCCTCATGAGAGTTATCTGTGTGAAATAGCTAATTCTTACATCACAGGATTCTTACACCACTGGATTCTATTCTTGTGTTATGTTAAAGATAGAATATTTCAATACCTAGATTCCATAATGTTTGGACTTTCACTCAATTTGAGATCAAATTAATATCTATAATGAATTTGATGACCAGCGTTTAATTAAGAGGCTAGAAATTGTAAATGAGGGATTTTTTTAAAGATTTACTTATTTATTTGAAAGGCAGAGTTACACAGAGAGAAGGAGAGACAGAGAAAGAGAGAGAAAAAGAGAGAGGTCTTCCATCTGCTGGCTCACACCCCAGTTGGCCACAAAGGCTGAAGCCAGGAGCTACTTCTGGGTCTCCCATGTGGTTCAGGGGCCCAAGGACTTGGGCCATCGTCTACAGCTTTCCCAGGCCATAGCAGAGAGCAGGATTGGAAGTGGAGCACCTGGGACTTGGACCGGCACCCATATGGGATACTGACACTGCAGGCAGTGGCTTAACATGTTATGCCGCAGCACTGGCCCCTAAATGAGGGAAATTATAGGAGTGTCAAAGAACTTGTTTTCTTACATTTGGCTTGTAAAATCATATTGTGTTATTGTAATTATATTGGCTTGTAAAATCATTTCATTATGTTAAACCATGGATTTTTAAAGGAGACTTATTTATATGAATGACACAGAGAGAGGGAAGGAGAAACACACACAGAGAGAGGGAGAGAGAGAGAGAGAATCTTCCATCTGCTGATTAGTCCCCAAATGATAGCAATGGCCAAGATTGAGCCAGGCAGAAGCTAGGATCCTGGAAGTCCATCTTGGTCTCCTCCAAAAAATAACAAAAAATATAGCTCCTAGAGTCTGCTTTAAGGGATTTTGAAAAATACCTTCCCCAACCCATGCACACACACCTGGAAATACGCCAGGATACTTTAAAAGTCCATAGAAGGAGCCGGTGCTGTGGCTTAGTGGGTAAAGCTGCCACCTGTAGTCTCGGCATCCCGTATGGGTGCCGGTTCAAATCCCGGTTGTTCCCCTTCTGATCCAGTTCTCTGCTATGGCCTGAGAAAGAAGTGGAAGATAGCCCAAGTCTTTGGGGCCCTGCACTCATGTGGGAGACCCAGAGGAGGCTCCTCTTCAGATCGGTGCAGCTCCAGCAGTTGCAGCCATTTGGGAAGTGAACCAGCGGATGGAAGGTCTCTCTCTCTCTCTCTCTCTCTCTCTCTCTCTCTCTCTGCTTTTCTGTAACTTTGCATTTCAAATAAATAAATAAATCTTTAAAAAAGTCCCTGGAAAATGAAATTAACTTATCAAATAGAGTTATATGGAAAAAATAAGTACTTAGTGTTACACAGCACAGGGAGTCACATAAATGCATCCTGTGCCTTATGAATCAATTGAAGTGAGGAATTCAAAAGCTTCAAACATAAATGACAAAGAGAAGGAGAAGGTGATTGTTATGATTCAATCAGCACATGTTGTGCACATGGTTTGAAGTATCATATTTAACCTCATCAATATTTACAAATATCATATTAATAAAAATTTTAAAAAAAGTTCAAGGAGCAGGAAATGCTTACTAATATGATTTGATCTTCATATACTGAGCATATGTATCCAATTATCACACTCTGTCCCACACATATGCACAAGAAAAATCAAAATAAATGTTCACATCCTCTGAACAAAAAAAAAAGTTTATTTTGGTTCAAAAATTTGAAGACTATGCATATGACTGGTTCATCAAAAAGTTCATGAAAACTCATAGAATGAAAGCATTGTGCATTTATTTAAAAATATTTTGCATCAAAATAAGCATATTTTAATTCTCTCTTTTAGGCCAACTTTTAAAAATATCTTTAGTGTGGGGAGAGTCCCACTATAGTTGTGAGAGACAGAGACAGAGTCATCAATAAAATCAAGATATTGACTTTCCCTCATCATTCTGGAGAACACTCTCAGGTCTGCTTAAGGAAGAACTTCCCTCTCAGTTCCTGTAACAGGCAGTCACAAATCATTGCTGCTACTGCAGTTGTGACTTTTTTTAGACTTGAATGTAAACAGCATTATGCATTATGAATTATTTGTAACTGACCTTTTTTTCAACAAAATGCTTTTGAGATCCATCTACACCATTACATGAATCAGTAGTTGGTTATGATTTTTTGCTGAATAGTTTTTCATTGATGGGCATTCTTAAGCTTACTCACCACATACTGACAAGTATGTGGGCTGCTTTAAATTTCAGGCTACAATTAGTAAAGCTGATATAATAATACTCATACACAATCTTCTAGTAGGCTTTCTCTTCTGTAGGGGAGGTGCTGAGGTATGATATGGGAATATTATGAGTAGCTTTATAAGAAACTGCTAAAGTATTTTCCAAAGCGATAATATAATTGTATCTCTCCAATAGCAATGTATAATGGTTTCATTTTTTCTACATCCTTTCAACAGGAAAGGATGCTATTATTTCCAGTCTTTTGAGTCATAGATGTTTTGGCAAGTGTAGAGTCGAAGCTCACTGTGACAATAGTTTGCATTTAAAACTATTGGTTTTAAACAATTTTGATACCCTTAAGTGCTTATATGTTTGCCCTTGCTACATATATGTATAATTTCTCTGCTTTTTAAAAAACTTGTTTTTATTTTAATTTGGCACATAATTGTGTACACTTATGGGATAAAAGGTGAAGTTTTGATCCATGTAGACATTGTAGATTCAATCAAGCAAATGATCACATCCATCAAATTATCAACCATCTTCTGTGATGAGAGCATTAAAAATGTATGCCTTTAGTAACCTAAATTACCTGATACATTATTATACCTATAGTCCCCACTAATTTTTTTAGCACAAAGTTTTGTTGTAAGTTTTGAAGAATGCAGAATGTAATTGTTTACATAAAGTAACCCACTATTCCTGTATTGAATCTTGTCTCTAATTGAATCTTGTCTCTTTTTTTTGCAGGCAATTTCACATATTGTTCGCTTAATGCTCAAAGAAATTTGACAGACTTATAGAAAACCAGCATCCATGGAGCCACTACTCACTACCCAAGAGCCACTAACCAAGCTTTCAAAACACCCATATGTACTTTGAGATTCTAATGCAGTTCCTCAGTTAGCAACAGGTAAAGCTGTTACACATATGTAGAGTAACACTTTCTTAATTACATACACTGGCAAACAGAGCCCCAGCACTGATTTTGATTTTTTATTAAACAGTACATTTTTTAAGAGATTCATTTGTTTATTTATTTTATTTGAAAGTCAGAGTTACAGAGACAGGGAGAGAGAGAGTAAGCAAGCGAGAGAGAGAGGTCTTCCATCTGCTGATTCACTCCCCAAATGGCCACAACAGCCAAGGCTGAGCCAAACCAAAGCGAGGAGCTTCATCATGGTGTCTCATGTGGATACAGGAGTCCAAATACTTGGGCCATCTTATGCTGCTTTCTTTGGTGCATAAGCAAGGTGTTGGGTTGGAAGTGGAGCAGTCAAGACTCATATGGAATACCATTGCTGCACAGGGCAATTTAACCAACTGTACCACAATGCTGGTCCAAAATAGCACATTTTTTATTGTCCTTTGTGTTCATAATGTCACCAAAGAAGAGTATATTGAAGCCGAGTTATTACACATTGATTATCATAATTTGTCTTAAGTAAAATATGCATATTGAAGCAACTCTCTTGGTGATTCTGATATACTTTTGTTATTGTTATATCTTTGGGTTTGTATTTTTAATTTAAATATGCATTTAACTGGCAAATAACAATTGCTTTTATTTATTTATTTGACAGAGTTTACAGACAGTGAGAGAGAGAGAGACAGAGAGAAAGGTCTTCCTTCCATTGGCTCACTCTCCAAATGGCCAAAATGGTCGGAGATACGCTGATCCGAAGCCAGGAGCCAGGACTTTCTTCCTGATCTCTGCAGATGCATGGGCCCAAAGACTTGGGCTATCTTCCACTGCTATCCTAAGCTACAGCAGAGAGCTGGACTGGAGGAGGAGCAACCGGGACTAGAACCTGGTGCCCAAATGGGATGCAGGTGCTGCAGGATTAACCTAGTGCACCACAGTGCTGGCCCCTACAGTTGCATATATTTATAAGGCACAATATATTACTCATTTCAAAATTTCCAGAGCCTGCTAGCATCATGGCACAACATGTTAAATGGCCACATGTAAATCCGGCATACTTTGGAGAAATATAGGTTGGAGTTCTGATCTAGCTCCCTGTTAATATGCCTGGGAAAGAAGCAGAGGACAACTCAAGTTCTGGGCCCCTGCCACCCATGTGGGAGGCCTGGAAAGATTTCTGGGCTCCTTCTGGCTTTGGCCTGGCTTAGTCCCAACTATTGTCATTGGGGTAGTGAACCAGCAGATGAAGATCTCTTCAGCTCACTCTCTCTGATATTTAAATACAATAAATAAATAAATATTTTATAAATTGCCAAAGAGAAGATTCTAAATGTTTCACAAATAAATGAGTAGTATGTGAAGTGATGAATATGTTAACCAAGCTGACTTGCTCATCTTCCAATGTGCGCATCATGGAAACATTACACTGTATCCCAATATTGGCTCTTGCACAGGTCATATCTAAGACAAAATCTTTAACACAATCCTTTGTTTGGATTCTGCATCTATAACATAATAGTAATTCCCAGAGTTCTTTATCCAGGTCTGGACACAATTTCCTCATCAGGTAAAGTGGCTGCATATCGCATATCTATTCTCCTATCCATGGGTGGCTTGTCTCAAGATTTTATAAAGATTTATTTATGGATTTGAAAGGCAGAGAAGGAGAAGAAAGAAAAGAGAATCTTCCATCTCCTGGTTCATTCCCTAAATAGCTACAGAAAAGCCAGGAGTTTTATTTGGGTCTCCCATATGGATGCAGGGGGGCCAGGGATTTGGGCCATCCTTCAATGCTTTCCCAGGGACGTTGGCAAAGTGCTGAAGATGAAGTGGAGCCTGCAGGAATTGAACTGGTGCCTATGTGGAATGCCAGAGACAGAGCCAGTGATTTCACCTGCAATTCCACAACATCAGCTCTTGTCTTTCAACATTTTAATGACAATTTCTGGTAAGTAGAAATCTTAATTTTGCAGTTCTTATATTTATTTATTTATTTATTGACAGGCAGAGTGGACAGTGAGAGAGAGAGACAGAGAGAGAAAGGTCTTCCTTCTGTTGGTTCACCCCCCAAATGGCCGCTCCGGCTGGCGCACTGCACTAATCCGAAGCCAGGAGCCAGGTGCTTCTCCTGGTCTCCCATGTAGGTGCAGGGCTCAAGGACCTGGACCATCCTCCACTGCCCTCCCGTGCAACAGCAGAGAGCTGGACTGGAAGAAGTGCAACCAGGACAGAACTGGCTTCCCGACCAGGACTAGAACCCGGGGTGCTGGCGCCGCAAGCGGAGGATTAGCCTATTGAGCTGTGGCGCCGGCCGCAGTTCTTATTTTTACAACTTTTTCTTTATTGGTGTTCTGTTAAAAATATCTCTGATTGCCTAATTTAGTATCATAAAGGAATCTTATGCTTATATTAAGAAGTTTGTTTCCGCCGGCGCCACGGCTCAGTAGGCTAATCCTCTGCCTTGCGGCGCCAGCACACGGGGTTCTAATCCCGGTTGGGGCACCGGATTCTGTCCCGGTTGCCCCTCTTCCAGGCCAGCTCTCTGCTGTGGCCAGGGAGTGCAGTGGAGGATGGCCCAAGTACTTGGGCCCTGCACCCCATGGGAGACCAGGAGAAGCACCTGGCTCCTGCCATCAGATCAGCGTGGTATGCCGGCCGCGGCGGCCATTGGAGGGTGAACCAACGGCAAAAGGAAGACCTTTCTCTCTGTCTCTCTCTCTCACTGTCCACTCTGCCTGTCAAAAAAAAAAAAAAAGTTTGTTTCCAGGTTTTATATTTAAGACTAAAATCCATTTTAATTTAAACTTTGTGTAATGCTGGAGATACATAACTAGGCAGTTTATTATTATTATTATTATTATAATATATGGGTATGCAATTGTTCTCATTGCCAGAAAATTTTTTCTGTCTCTGTTGCATTGCTTTTGCATGTTTTAAGGAACAGCTGACTACATTTGTGTAGGTTTATTTCTAAATTTTCTATCCTGTTTCATGTTTCTGTCTATAATTTCTTGATAAATTTCATTCTATTACTCATTTGTCCATCTTTTCAGATTAACAGCTTTTAGAGGCTAGTTCTCCTACACTGACCTTTTCTTTTCTAAAACATGTTGTAAGACTCTTTAGTTTTGTGAGAAACTGCAAAAATGTTTTCTCAGAGTGTATTTACCAGTTTGCATTCCCACCAGCAATGAAAATGTCTATTCCTTCACATCCTGGCTAACATTGTCAATTGTCAGGATTTTGACCATGTTATAAGGTGAGCGATGCTATGTCATTGCTTTTTAGTTTGTAATTTTCTACCAACATAAGATGTTGAGTACCTACTCATATGCTTATTGGTCACCTGTGTACTTTCCTTGCTGAGGTCTTTCGTCCGGTTTCAATCAGGCTTTTCACTTTGCTATTGTTGAGTTTTAAGAATTATTTATATCTTTTGGATGAAACTGTTGATATTTTCCAGGCTTCCTTCGATCTGTTCTCAAAGACTTTGAAACGCATGAGGCCAAGTTTGAAGGTCTGGAGACCCGTGGAAGGGCTTCACTTTCTTCTCCTGCATGTTCCTTCTTCAGGGATTGAAACACTGAAATGCCTTGGGGGTTACCTTAGATCTCCTACCCCATCTTCAGTTTTCTACAGGTGAAAGTAAAAATGCCTCTGGCGGTTTTCTCCTTCACTGCCCTCCTCCTTACCAGGCATTCTCCAACAGGAGAGGTTCTGCATACTGCAGGGCTGCTGGCTTGCAACTCCTCTCTGTAACCCACCTGTGTGTGTATGTGTGTGTGTGTGGTGTGTGACTACTGCTGTCACAGTACTCACTGAGGCCAGCTGTTGAGTGCAAACTGGATCTCAGGGTGGGACTTCTCAAGGTTCTACTCTGTCAAAGCAGCTCACATACAGTGGTTAAGTGTTTGTTAAAATTAAGGTCTGTGGTGTTGTTTTACTTCTACTCATTCATCCATCCATCTAGCCTACTCTTCTTGAGTGTCTTCCATTTGCCTCAGTGTAACCCTGGTAATATAGCACTATGGCCTCTTCAGGCTTTAAGAAGATTGAAGGGGAATGATTTTCTTTCTTTTTTTCATATTTTTAAAGATTTATTTATTTATTTGAAAGACAGAGTTACAGAGAGACAGAGACGTAGAGAGATGTCTTCCATCCGCTGGTTCACTCCCCAAATATCTGCAATGGCCTGACTTGGGCCACTCAAAGGTCAGGAGCCAGGAGCTTATTCCAGGTCTCTCACACGGGTGCAGGGTCCCAAGGACTTGGGCTATCTTCGACTGCTTTCCCAGGTCATAGCAGAGAGCTGGATCAGAAGTGGAGCAGTCGGGACACGAACCGGCACCTATATCTGATGCCAGCACTGTAGGTGGCAGCTTTATCCACCACACCACAGCGCTGGCCTGGGGAAGAATGACTTTCGATTTAGCAGTTTTTCATGACACCTTTCAAGGATTAGTGGAACAAGGTAGAAAAAATTTTCTTGAAATCCCGTGTAAATGGCAGTGTCTGGAACAAGTTGTTTCAAGAAACAGGCAACAAATAAGCATTCACAGGTTGGTTCTAGCTATATATTCCTACAGTGAATACTTGAAGCATCATATTTTCATGTGTGAATCAATATCCAATTTACATTGTTTTTATTTACTCTTGAGGATCTCTGTGTTACACTCTCATAGCATAATATTTATGTTCCTTTGCTTTTGAAAATTAACAAGATTTAATGTGGGACAAGACTTTCTTGGCATGCATCATGACCACTCACTCACCTGTCAGAAATGGCCTCTGGTAATTGAGGTGGCTTGCCAAGGTTCGCTCTGCCATTTTTCCTCACTGGCAGTTTTCTTCCCAAATTCTCTGAAGTGTTACAATGTGTCCTTAATGAGCTGTGGATAGATAACAGTGTATAACATGAAATAATGCCCCCCAATGGTTCGAGGTTTCTTAAGAAGTCGAAAGCATAATGCACTTGCTAAATCATAGCAATAGCAGTGGTGAAAAAAAGCTGCATAAAGTGGTGGTTATGTACTTCGTAAATCATAACTGCAGTGCCTGGAGGGATGTCGGCAAATGGCAGAGTAGGCAGCTCCTGCCCTCTCATCCCATCCAACAGAAACCCCAAAACAAGCCAGAAGTGCCAAAAGTAACTTTATTGGGTCTCTGAAAAGAAGTCAGTGGTTTATAGTAAACCAGCAAGTGCTACTCCAAGATAAAGGCAACTTGGAAATGGAAAGAACCTTTGTGACGTTTTCACTTGCTCATGCTCCACTTGTCTGCAGCCCAGCAGCTCTCTTCAACCACTGGCAGTCCGTGTTTCTGTGTGGAAGCTTGATCACGTGCAAAGGAGGCAGAGCAGGCCTTATTCACAAAGTATCATTGTAGCATTCATTTAGGTTTTACCTGATTAGAAGCTGCTAAATACACATGTGCATTTGTATATGTATATATGTGTCTATACAAAAAATAGTACCTTCTTATCCACAAGAGGTATGTTCCCAGGCTCGCAGAGGATGGGATACTTGAAATCATAGATAATGCTATGTATGAAAACTATTATGCTTACTGATGTACATACATAGAGCAGAGTTTCTTTTTCAGTTCAGCACAGTATTAACAACACTTATTTTTGGCTAGGACATACAATGAGCCTTAATTCATTTCAAAAGATCAAAATCCTATACTGTCAATTCTTTGTTAATAACAGAAGTAAATGATAAGATAATAAAAATATGGTATCTAGAAAATATTCAGACCTCAGGGAGTTGAACAGCACACTTCTAAATAAGCTATTGGAAAAAAAAAAAAACACAGAAATCCTAAAGGAAATTAGAAAATATTTAAAAGTGAATGACAATTAGAATAAATGATATCAGTTTTGGAGATGCAACCAAAAGCAATGATCAGTGGAAAATGTATAACTTTACACACTTGTATTCAGAATAAAAAAATTGAAAGCAAGTGTCAAAGTTTCAATTTTAAAAAGCTTAAGAAGAAAACTAAATTAAATCACTAATAAAAGGAAGGAAATAATGATGAGAAAAAAGCAGTGAAATAGAAAATAAGCACACATTTCAAGGCTAAACTTTGATTCAGTTAATAAATAAAATTTAAAAAAACCTAGGATAATAGGGGAAAAGTTTAAGTAATGGATGCCACAACAAATTAGACAGAACAAACTAGTCTTGGTATTCCATAGCATGGTGACCTGACCACATCATATATAACATTATATAGTTTACAAAAGAACAATAATAACCAATAATAAAAATAAAGCTATATAATAATACATAAAAATCAAATTGATGTGACTATGTTTTCTTCTCTCAAAAGTATATTCTACAGTACCATATATATATATGCAGGCAGCATATACAGAGTATACACACTGGGAAAAGAGATAATTCATAACATAAATAAGAGTGAATAAGACAGCATCAAATTGCATCACACTACTAGAAACAAAAGGTAAAACTTTTTTATTTATGGAATTTTCCATTTATTATTGTTGGACTATGCTTGACTTTATCTGAAACTGCGAAAAACAGAACAACAGATAAAAGGGAACCACTGAGTTAATGGAATGTGCAAACACACGCACATACACACCACAATGAAAAAAATAAAGAAATGAGTCAGATGTTTGTCTTAGGAAACACATCAGCTGCTCTAGGAAGTTTGCCTGAGTGCATTTGCTGAAGGAGGTTTCAGTAAAGCCACCAGGTTCATATCTGTGACTTATGTAATTTCATCCGTTCATTCATTCGTCAACTACCTCTATTTTGCTAAGGATATCTCCAGATCCTGGCCCGAATGGTGTAATCAACAGAGATCTCATCCTCAAGGCACTTTCAGTTGCTGTGGGAAGACAGACAAATATGCCGACTCTTATCATGAGACATCCTACGTGTCATGACAGAGGCCACGGTGAGAAAATAATTCACAGCGTGGCACAGTACTGACCATCAGATGAGCATCAGCTGCATCAGGGTAGCAAGGCCATGTGGGCCTTATTTAGTTTCTGCATTTGAGGGAGATGAGGCATATCATGAGCCATGGCTAGGGAGCCCTGGGTGGTCACACAGGGGCACTGGCAGAACTTGGCACAACAGGGAGCAATCAACGGCACAGCATTTTTTTAAAGGTTAATATATTTTTCCAATGTCACTGATCTAATAGCAGACCTAGAGAAAACCAAGCAAGGGTTCTCAAGGTAGATTTTGGAGGTCAGTAGCTTTGATCATGAATATCACAATACAGCTAAGTGCTAAGACATGGATTAGAATCATTTCTATGGGAAATGAAAGCAAGGGCGTCCAAATTCAATGGGTTCACGGTGTACAAATCTAAGATGCTTTAGAGACTTGTAATGTTCAGAGTAGCTAGAGAAGAGAACAATATGTTTTGAAGACAATAGGAAGGAAGTCATTAGGAAATCACTATAAAGCTCTTGTACCTAATGTCAATTATAATTTTTAGGGAATCAGTATATATGCAATAATTGCACAAAGAACTGATACACACACACACACACATATATATATATAATTTGCCTCTCAAAATTGTCCCTCTTAAAGTCATGTAGAGGATATTGTGGAAGAGAGGGGGCACTAATTTAAGCAAGGAATCTGTTATGAAAGACTAAGAAAGGATGAGGACCAAAATTAAGATTCGAAGTGAAAAAAGACAGAACAGATATTATGACTATCAGAGGAATGACAAAATGTTATTTACCTAAGTCAATGATTTTGACCCAAAAACTTATTTGTTCCCCCATTGATGATATAAAATATGATTTATCTTCATGCCATTTTTATTACTTACATAACTGTCTGATTGATTCTCTTATATTCCCTTTGTAAGCAGTGTTGTCTGAGCTCTGATAAGATGCCACACTATAGCACACCCTTTCATCAGTAAGTGCACAGAGCTTCATGAAGGTGAGAACTCATTTGTATTCATGAGATCAAAGTTGCAGGCCTATTGCATCTCTTTAGGTGGGCTACAGACTTACAAATCTAGAAAATAAGAAGAGTTTATGAAAAGTAGGTATATGAACGTTTATCCAATGTGCTAGACCATCTGTGGGAAGCAGGGCCCAAAGAGGGATACACAACAAAATTAAAATAAACAATGTGGCCAGGAATATATTCTAACAACTTTCGAAGGAGTAAGAACATTGCTGAGCAGATTTTGAAATATAATATGTAAACTTAGTGATTACAAGCAACTGACTAGCTCTACCTATGTGCCTTTGTTAAATTAGTTGTGTAAACTTGCATAGGTTACTGAATTTCTGTTATTCTTAGCACGTTTGCAAAGTGGATAAGTTAGTATCCATTATGCTTCATTGTTAGAAAGATGAAATAAGATCCTTTCTAGCTAATGACTTCCAACTGCTTTTGTATCAACTTACTGAAATGTCTCATAGAGAATAGTAGACTCTTAGTAAGTTAGTACAATATTCACCATCACATTGTACATAGCACAAGGAAACTGCAAGGACATTAGCTGAGATAATAGTTTGAATTTGTAATAAGAATGACTTTGCATTTGATGATTTTGATCCATCCCTTTCTATGTTAGCCCCCTGCTTCTTAAGACCTGAAAAGGCTTATATTATTCCCTCCTCCTTGTGCATCCTCTGTGTTGTTCCTTCTTAGTGTCTTCAAAATGCATTTATGAACTTCACAATATAAATTCACAACACCACAGGCTCCTCTATAGCCATGATTTCACATGGCAGACTTAAGGGTCCATGGGAGAAGCACATCAGTGATAAAATCTGGGAGATATTCTAATCTCCTGTACTGCTTCTTTACAATTAATCAGTTATTTTAGTGTATTATGAATAGTAAGGCAAGTCACAACCTAATACAAAGGTTGATTTAAAAGTTCATAAAAATGGAATTAAAGGAGAATGGGCACTTTCCACGAACTTTTTTTAAAGATTTATTAATTTGAAAGGCCAAATGATGGTGATGGGGAAGAGTGAAAGAGAGAAAGAGAGAGAGAGAGAGAGTTCACTCCCCAAATGGCCACAACAGCATAGACTGGGCCAGGCTAATGTCAGGAGCCAGAAACTCTATCTGAATCTCCCACAGAGACCCAAGTACATGTGGCATCATCTGCTGCCTTCCCAGGTGCATTGGCAGGGAGCTGGATTAGAAATGGAGCAGCTGGGACTCACCACTAACACTCCAATTTGTGATGCCGCTGTAGCAGGTGGTGAGTAGCCCCCACCTCGCCACAATGCTGACCCTTATATGAACATTTTGAAGACTCCTCACATGAGGGGTGTAAAGACTTGAACTTTGATCTCTGTAATTGAAAATCTAACAGACAGATCATATCTGTCACTAAACTGCATCTGTTCAAGCTATAAACTTGCTTGATTTCTAAGACGTGATCATTAGAAAACCACAAAGTGTTTTTTTTCTTTGAGTTCCTAGTAAAGTTACAAAAAACATAAATAAATAAAATAAACAAACAAAAAAAACTAAAAGTGAGTGTAAAGTAAACTGAAAATGGATCTCTGTAAAAATTAAGAGTGGAAATAGGAGAGGGAGGAGGAAGTATTAGAACCTGGGTGGGATGGAGAACAGGGTGGGAAGTATCACTATGCTCCTCAATCTGTTAATATGAAGATCGTATACCTTAAATAAAATTTTCTAAAATAAGAGTGACTTTTTTTTATTTGACAGGTAGAGTTAGACAGTGAGAGAGAGAGACAGAGAAAAAGGTTTTCCTTCCGTTATCTCACTCCCCAAATGGCCGCCACAGCTGGCGCTGCGCTGATCCAAAGCCAGGAGCCAGGTGCTTCCTCCTGGTCTCCCATTCGGTTACAGGGGCCCAAGCACTTGGGCCATCCTCCACTGCCTTCCCGGGCCACAGCAGAGAGCTGGACTGGAAGAGGAGCAACCGGGACTAGTACCCGGCAACCATTTGGGATGCCGGCATTGCAGGCGGAGGATTAACCAAGTGAGCCACAGCACCGGCCCCAAAATAAGAGTGACTTTTATTATATCTTTGCAGCCAGTCCTCAAAGATATGATCCATGAATTATCAGAATAGAACAGTAAATATAAACCTTAAAAAGAGGTTTACACTCTAATTTAAATAGATACCCTTACTCATAATTTCTGTAGGTGTATATACTTCCAAACTTGTATATCTACACTCCAACACTTATTAAATATTTATTCCCCTAACATATGTGATAATCTATGTTCCTAAGCTTATAAAAATACTATAACTTCGATTTATAAAAAACATTTACACCCTCAGTTAAATAGCTATTGATACCTCTTAACTTATGTATCTACCAACATGACTAATTTATCTACACCCTTCAGATTACATAGATTTATAATCTTACATTGTAATAAAAACCTATACCTCTAATTTGTATAGCTATCTATCCCTCCTGATATTATATTAATATTATTCCAAAAGAAATTATCAATCTTAGCCACTGTAAAATTGGGAATAATTTAAGTGGTAAGAATTGGGTTATCTTCTGTACTGCGCTTATATGCGAAGGAAGATTTCATCATTGATGAGTGTTATGCTGTCATTTAAGAAAAAGAAGGTTTTTTTTTTTCCAAAACCCATAACTTCCATCTGTATAACTTTAATCCGATTTGACCATCTGGTGGGTCCAGACGGAATTTGTTGCTCTTATACCACCATCTGTGTTAGAAATTGACTGATATTACTTGGACTAATAATTAGATGAAGATATATAAGGGAATTTGAAAAATCACCTTGTAGATATGACAGCTTTGTTTGGGATAAGTTTTGATTTGTGACCTAATTAAATACAGCAGAGGCTGTCTGTGAAATTTGAATAATTACTTATCAGAGAAGGAAGCAGAGAGAAATAGGCCTGGGTCCCCTGAAAAGGAGGGAGGAAACTCAAGAGATGATTCTGGCCACACATAGTCCTCCCTCCACCCAGAACAGAACAACATAAAAAATAGTTGAGAGACAAGTGGCCTCCTTAGTCTTAAGCACCACCACCTACAGAGCTAAGCCTGACTGTGTTGTCACTGACAGCCCCAGAGTATGAACTGAAAACTGAGTTGGGTCGGACATTAATATGAATCCATATAACAACATGGAGCAGCAATCAGCTAACTGCTGCTAGAGCCCTTTTGTGAACTTAATAAAGGTTCTCAAATTCATTCTCCCAGAACTGGCTCAGCAACTGATGCCCAAACTAGATGTCTCACGTCCATAAGGCGGTGGCTGGGGCTCCCTGTTCCAAATCTCCTAATCAAACCTTTGCCCGAGAGAAGGTCCGGCATATACTTCATAAAGGAGCAACACCCCTTTGCACAGAGGTTAAGCAGATGCATCTTTATTTGCTTGACCACAATCGGTTACATGCTTGCTCTTAAGCTTGTTAGAACTGATAGGATTGGCCTAGACCAAACATGATTCATCCCAAAGCTGGGCACAGCCACACCAAACTGAAAGCAGCATTTTTTTTTAGAACTTTGAAAATGAGAGGAAGGGGGTGAAAAAATAGTTTATTCAAGACAATACAACTGGTACATAGAAAAGCACTTATTGAAACTCTATTTTTCTTTGTACGAAGCTCATTCTTACTGGGTTCCATGACACTCCCCTCTAATCTATAGCATCATCAGAGAGCTGAAAATTGGATTGCCTGTTCTAGGTCATGAACCGTGTGTCTGAGCAGCAGGAAAATAAAACCTTAGAAGAGGTCAAAGTGATTCTTCTTAAAAAATTAATTTCTTAGAGTTGGTGGGGAGAGAAATGAAAAGAGAAAGAAAAAGAAGAAGAGAAAGAGAAGAGATATCTCAATGAATGATTCTTTCCCCAAAAACAACAGATAGAGCTGGATCAGGCAGAAGACAGCAGCCAGGAACTCAACCTAAGTTTCCCAAATGGGTGTCAACTGCTCAACTGCTTGAGCCATCACTGCTGCTTCCCCAAATGTGCCTTAGCAGAAGTGGGGTTTGAATTGAGGCACTCGGATATGTTATGTTCAAAGCAGTGTCTTAACCATACACCCAGCTCCTGCCACTGGAAATGATTTGCAATGCATAGGGCATAAAACATTGGAAACCTCTGAAGGAGCCCTTTTGTTAGGTAGCAAATGCAATAACCTTGTTAGGTGGCCTCCAGACCTCCACCTGGGGGTTACTCAGGCAAACTCCCACTGCCTGACACGAAGGGGGAGCCATGAGGTCAGGTATCACTGGGCTGATGGAGATCAGGAAGGAATTCCAGGAAGCCCTCCACCCAGCAATGCCCCATAAGTGTAGGAGGAGGAGAATGGAGTGTTCACGCCCAAATTCGTAAAATCTCCACTCTGAATACACACTGGGTTCTCGGTTCTTTCTTGAATCCTCCACCCCTTCACCCCAGCCTCATCTACTTTGCTTCCTTAAATTTTTCCATTGCTTACCATTACTCCTTGTCTCAAGTCTGAATACTGTCTTGTGCAAAGACAAGAACCCCCAACACCATTTCCAGTGACACGTTGAACTTGGATCTCTGATCTGCCCAGAGAGAATAGAACACTTCTGTGATAACCATATTGCTATGGACTAAAGGTTTGGATGATACCCCCCAATCCCATTCATATATTGAGAATGTAAATGTTGATGTGGTTGTAATGCTTAATGTTATGGGTCAATGAAGCTGGGCTACAGGATGCAGATGGCTCATAAAACATTATTTCTGAGCATGTCTGTGAGAACATTGCAGAGGAGAGTGCTTCACCCCCTGCTCTCAGGTCCTGAAGCTAATGACTCCCAGGCCTTTGGACTCCATAGTGCACCCTATCCCAATCCTCTTCTCAGACTTTTGCTCTTGGACAGAATCACATTACTGGACTTCTTGGCTCTACAGCTTGCAGACAAAATGTGGGATTTTCAGTCTCTGTAATCATATGAGCTAATTCCATTAAATATGATCTTATATATCTATCTCTTGGTCTATCCATCTGCCCATCTGTCTATCCCATTACTTCTGTTTCTCTGGAAAATCTCAATGCAGTTATGCTATTTTGTGGCGGCTTTAGGTGGTAAGTAAATCATGTGACCAGATCCCTCTCTCTCTCCCTCTGTCTCTCCCTCTCTCTTTCTCTCCAGCTCTACTTGTGAGGATACAAGATGGAGGCATCTGTCTGTAAAACAGAAAGCAGGTCCTTACAAGGGAAAGAGTTCGTGAGCACATTACTCTTGAACTTCCAGCCTTTCCAGCTGTGAGAAATCAATGTCTTTGTGTAGCCACCCAGTCTGTGATAGTTTGTTAGGGCAGCCCAAGTTGTTAGACACATGCTCAGAGGCATCACTTCCAGGGCTACAGAAGTGCCTGTGTGACTGACCCTAAATTCGAATCCGGCCTTTTGGTTTCCACTAATCAATTGTTGAAGGTCAATGAGAACTGAATCTGTTTGTCTCTTGTTTCGAGATTAGATTTCAAAAACTGAAGCTGCTGTTGCAACAGTGAAGTCTGTATCAGGCAGAAACATTTAGATAAATACTGGACCCTAGATAACAACAAATGAAAAACTTTAATTTTTTGTTGGATTTTTGAGTTTTTAAGAAAATGACTTTTTTCCCCCAGGAGCCAATGTTTATGTGTCTGTGTCTCTGTGTGTGTGTGTGTGTGTGTGTGCGTATATATATATATATGTTTATATATTATATACATATGGAAAAAGTAGAAAAATCTGTTTCTTTGACAACATTTTGTCTTCACATATTAATATGGGTTTATTGGCCAGTGCCGCGGCTCAATAGGCTAATCCTCCGCCTGTGGCGCCGGCACACCAGGTTCTAGTCCCAGTTGGGGCGCCAGATTCCGTCCCGGTTGCCCTCTTCCAGTCCAGCTCTCTGCTGTGGTCTGGAAGTGCAGTGGAGGATGGCCCAAGTGCTTGGGCCCTGCACCCCATGGGAGACCAGAAGCACCTGGCTCCTGGCTTCAGATCAGCGTGGTACGCCAGCCGCAACGCACCGGCCACAGTGGCCACTGGGGGGTGAACCAACGGAAAAAGGAAGATCTTTCTCTCTGTCTCTCTCTCTCACTGTCCACTCTGCTTGCCAAAAAAAAAAAAAAAAAAAAAAAAAAGAAATTAATATGGGTTTATAAAGTACAAATATATGAACATTTTATTACTACCTATATTTTCAGATATCCCTGTATAAAATAAATAAACATAGTGTTGAAAACTCCTGTAAAGTCAGAACTAAATAATTACTAGCTTGAGATATTTGTTCTTTTTTATTATTAAAGCACAACTTAGGGAAATTTTCATGTGTTGGTTGCAAATCTGAGAACTCCATGGCAAAGTGAGTATTTCATGCCAACAATACATTACTTGGACAACTGGACTTTCAGTATGCATTTCAATGTCCTTTCACTTATTATGATTGCTTCAAGGAGAAAGCTTCAATTAGTCACTAATGATATTTAAAAGGCTATTTAACATCTGGTATTCAAATTTTAAAAATATTTTAGATGCAGAGTTAGAGAGAGAAAGAGAGAGAGACACACACACAAAGAGAGAGAGAGAGAACCCATGTACTGAATCAGAGAGATAGCCTTGGCTGGGCTGAAGGCAGGGGCTGGGAATTTAACCCACATGGGTGACAGAAACCCAATTATTTGAGCCATTATCACTGCCTCCAAAGGTCCACATTAACAGAAAACTGGAGTCAGGAGTCTATCCCAAGGACTCTGATGTGGGATGTAGGTATCTTAACCACTAGACTAAACACCAGCCCTGGTAATCTTCTAAAGGCAGAAGGTACATCAAATAAAGGCAGGCAAAGATATGCAGAGATGAGGAAGGAGGTAAAAGGTGGTGTTAAAGTAACACCACAAAATGAATTTATTAAACCATCACACTTGATCTGTATGGAAGAATATATGAAAATGCTTGTGGATGACTTATTGCTTGCTTTTAGAATTAGAAGATATATGAGACTTGAAGTCCTTAATTTTCCCTCCATGCTATAAATCAATAAAGTGAAGCACACATTACTTGGATGACTTTAAAAACCAACAAGTATTTCTGATATAATTGAGTGTAGAACTTTGAGCACTAACTCAGCAAGCTTTCTGCAGTATTATATTAGATCTGAAAAATGTGACCCATTAAATATATTTAATCCCTTCCCTGTAAGCACATTGTGCACCACTTGTGTATTCCTATCTGTTGCCCCAAGTCCACCCATATAAAACAACATTAGCCATTTAAGGAAAGTTACAATTTCTAACTTACCTGTTCCCTAAGTTAAGTAATTCCTACAATTCATTGTCACATGCAATAGCTGTATTCCTTCCTTTCCCTCCCTCTCTGTGAAAACCCTGTTATTCTGTTATTTTATAAGATCCACAGATAGTTATCCCCTTTTGAACAATGCAATTGGAATCCCATAAAGGTAGATTACAATTTACTCACAAATGATTCGGTTATGACTTATTTGTACTCTTATCTGTTTTCCATAATCCAAATTAAGAAAATAACCCCAATTTCATCCACTTAAGTATGGGTAGGGTTAAAAGATTCACCCACATGTGGTTGTCTCCTCTTGTTGGGCCAAGGAAATATTGTATCTCCTCTCTTCCTTGGACTCGGGCATGACTCTGGTGAATTCCAGCTTAGGCGGGATGAGTGGGCATGTTACCTTGTACTCAAATCTTCCATAGATCATAGGAGACCCTATTTGCAACCTGTTTTTTGTCATGTCAAATTAGGAGAACATAATTCTAGAGTGAGGCTGCATAGTGATGGAGTTACCATCTGCCTGGATCACCAAGAAGAATCTTGACCTGGGCAGCTCTTACAGAATATACAGCATATTGCATATTATTTAGAAGCATAGCATTAAGATTTGGAGAGGTTGGCATTGTGGCACAGTAGGTTAAGTTGCTGCCTGCAATGCCAGCATTCCTTATAAATGTAGGTTTGAGTTGAAGATATTCTACTTCTAATCCGGCTCTCTGCAAATGCACTCAGGAAAGCAGCAGATGGCCCAACTTCCTGGGCCCTGCCACCAATGTGGGAGAACAAGACGGAGGTCCTGGCTCCTGGCTTAGGCCTGCCCCAGTCATGGCTCATGCAACCATCTGGGGAGTTAAACAGCAGATGGAAGATCTTTTGTCTCCCTACCTCTCCCTCTCTGTCTGTAACATTGTCTTTCAAAGGCAAGGGGATTGGGGGGTAGCAGGAGAATGAGGGAAATGTGGTTATATTCTTGGAACTATACCTTTGGAATGCATAAAATCATTTTTCTTTATATTAATAAAAAATTTAAGGAATAAAATAAAATCAATCTTTAAAATGTATTAAAAATATAATTTTTTTTCTGTAGCATTATTATATCTATCCTGATAAATAGGGAATAGACCACATTATCTTTTCCTAGGATTTTTAAAATTTAAGCTTCAAAGAGTCAAGTTCATGGATCATGGATTCATATACCCCGTTACTTATTTATGATATATATTTGGTTCTAGCAGTTTGCTAAGCACTGAACACCCTAACATGAGCAGAACTCAGCTGTTGACCTGTAGTGCTTCACAATCCATTACGTTAAGAAGCAAACAGAAGTTTAATAGAGATAGATACTAAGAAAGAGGAACCCTGGAGAATCAAGACAAAAGGGATTAATTTGCTAGGAAGTCATGATGGCTATATGTGCTATGATATGGCTATAGGGGACATGAATATTATTTCACTTCTGAACTCATGCAGAAATCTAAACCCACAACTCCTAAAGTGCTAAGAGAACAGAAACATGATCCCATCGTGTTGTTGGAAGTGAGGACTTTAGAAAGTGATTCAGATTGGATTCAGTCATTAGGCTAGTGTACCCATTACTGAATCCTGGCCTCTTCATAAATATAGAGTGTGAAACCATAGATGAATAGATCAATAGAGACATGTATGCTCCCACTGTATGTAATGTGAACATTGGAATTTGCAACTTCTCCCTCCAGAATCATGAACCAAAATCTACCTGTTTATAAATTTAGCCTTCTTCAAGCACTTCATTCTAATAAAAAAGTTGATTAGGTTAGAGCAGTAGACACTGCCCAGATGAAGCAGGTCTTATATGCAATGTTACAGGTTTTAATTGACTTTTTTTTAGGTTTGAGTTACTTAGTAGGCTGTTCTGTGGTTGCCCCTAAAATGGATTAGCAATGGATGTCTGAGATGTTGGGCTACATTGGATTCTGACCATATTTTCACTTTATTTGTGAAGTTCACCATGTCATGATTAAATCTTTCAGTGAATTAGCATCAATCCAGGACACAAGGCAGTGTTCACTCATTGACAACTTCAGCATATATTTAAGGTTTCTGTCTTTTCTCATTAACACACACACACACACACACACAGAGAGAGAAAGAGAGAGAGAGAGAGAGAGAAGCACAGAGTTCTGCAATTATTTAATGAGAGAATGTGATGCAATTATGCTCTCAAATCAGCTGATAAAATAAATCTTTTAAAGAAGCAAATGAAAAGAATAGAGTCTCTGAAGGATCTTGTATGATTTTTTCTCTTTTCTTTTTAGTTTTTCAAAGAGAAATTTATTAATTAAAAACAATAACCAGTTGAGAAATGCATGAAGTTTGCATACCTTAAATAAAAGGATTCTGGGAAAAATAACAGTAACCAGAAGAAAATTAATTGGGGGGCCCTCATGCCAGAAAACACCCATGTGTGCACACAAATGACACAGTGAGAGGTGAATAGTGGAGAGTGGATATACTTCAAATGAAAGCTTATAAGTGTGTGATTCTACTCTTGGGGGAGAACACTGTGGTATAGTCAGTAAAGCCACAGGACGTGACACTGGCCACCCATATGGGTGCCGGTTTGAGACCCAGCCACTCCACTTCTGATTCAGTGCCCTGCTAGTGTGCCTGGAAAAGCAGCAGAAGATGGTCCATGTCTTGGGCCCTGCATACATGTGGGAGACCCAGAAGAAGCTCCTGGCTCCTGGTTTTTGACTGGCCTAGCTGCAGCCATCGTGGATATTTGGGAAGTGAACCAGTGAATGGAAAGATCTCTCTCTCTCTCTCTCTCTCTCTCTCAATTCTATCTTAAAAATAAATCAATGTAATAAAAGAAACTCAAATCTTAGCTAATGTCTATGTGTTTTCTTGGCAGAGACACTGTTCTTTGGAAAGTTCCTCTATGGAAGAATTATGTGACTAGGATGGATCCAGTGTACAGAATCAGAAACTGATCGTGTGGGGTTTGCTTGTAGTTCATTTTCTTGCAGCACACAAAGGCAACAATATAGAGACATAAGGTATCATGTTTTCTTGCTTGTGGTGACTGTCTGGTACAGATCTTGGATAAACCCATTGACTTGAGATTTATCTCTACAGATCAGGAATTTATCTGTTGAAAGCAAAGAAACATTTGTCTAGGGCAATCATTCCCCATTCAATAGTCTTCTAAACCCTCAAAAGCCAAATTGTAATATCCTTGCATGTGTTTCCATGTAAAAAAGAATAAATAACTTATCAATGTTGAATCTAAAGCAGAACATCTGGATTGCATTAGCAGATCACTGTTTAGTGATTAGTGATTTAGAATCGCATAATGATAGATTTCCCTGAATTCTAGAATTATTTGAGATATGATTGTTGTTATTGTCTCCAAAAAAAAATTTGACTGAGTTCACAACCTGAACTTGTTAAATATCAGAGGTTTCCAAATTATCTTATTGAATTTGCAAATCTGAGAGAAACCCAAAAGCATTCCTTGTTTCAAAAAGCAACAATGTTTCAGGTACACCTCAATAGTTAATAAACTCAAAAATGGTTGCTCTTGTACTAAAATCCCTACTACAAAAATGTCTCCTTCCAAAACACTACAACATTTGAACCAAAAAGGAAATTAAATTTTTAGAGTTCTCAAAATAAAATATATTTAATTGATAAAATTTCCAAACAATCAGGAACTGACAGTCATGACTTACTGTAGAGTTTCCTATAACTCTTAAGAAGATTGCAGTGGCATTACATACAGCATAACGATGTTGTGAAGTTATTACCCATTTAAAGTAGAAAAAATGAAGTTCATGTAGACTTTTAAAATGGGTATACTAACATTGTAAAGATTGTCAGAGGAAGAGAAGAGCAAAAAGGAGAAAGTATCATGATGAATAAGCATTGATCACAGCTTTTGTGTATTCCTCAATAAATGTGGGGGAAATATCCCAAGCCATTGGTGTAGGTGACAACTTTTTGGATAAAACTCCTGAAGCAAAGGCAGCAAAAGCAAAGCTAAACCCTTGGGATTATATAAAACTCAGAAGCTTCTTCATAACAGAGGAAATTATCAATAGAGTGAAATGACATCCAACAGAATAGGAAAAAATATTTGTGAGCTACCTATCCAACAAATGATTAATATCTAAAATATATCAGCAACTTTAAAAACTCAACAACAAAAAAAACCAGGCCTGTTAAGAAATGAACAAAGAACCTCAACAGACAGTTCTCTAAGGAATAAATGCAAATAGCCAATGAATAAATGAAAAAAATGTTAACATCACTTGCTGTCAGGGAAATGCAAATCAAAACCACAATGAGATATCACCTTACCCCTGGTAAGGATATGGAGAAAGGGTAACACTTATAAACTGTTGGTGGGAATGTAAATTAGTGCAACCACTGTGGAAAAGAATATGCAGATTTCTTTTTAAAAATTAGAAATAGACTTGCCATATGATCCAGCAACCCGAATACTGGGTATATACCCAAAAGACATGACCACATTGAGCCAAAGCATTACCTACACCACCATGTTTATAGCAACACTGTTCACAGTAGCCAAAATATGGAATCCATTAAGGTGTCAATCATCAGATGAATTCATAAAGAAAATGACATATATACACACAATGGAATATTATTCAGGTATCAAAGGAAATGAAATTCTCACATTTGCAGCAAAATGGATACAACTGAAGAATGTGATCTTGAGTGAAATAAGCCAGACCTAGAAAGACAAATACTGCATGTTCTCCCTTATATGGGGGAGCTAAAATTAAAAATGGAAAAAATCAAAAACAAAAACCAAAAGAGAAATGCTTGTGTGTATCAATACTGCAGTAAATATATTTTTTAAAAACTTTTATACCTTTGTTTAACCAATGGTTAAGAAGGTTATACTAACACAGTTTCATAATTTGTGATTACTATAAAATTGGCTGTAAATGAGTGAAATCGTCATCTTTCCATTTGATTATTGTTTATTGACTTTGCTTATATTTGCA
Source organism: Oryctolagus cuniculus (assembly GCF_964237555.1). Taxonomy (NCBI): domain Eukaryota; kingdom Metazoa; phylum Chordata; class Mammalia; order Lagomorpha; family Leporidae; genus Oryctolagus; species Oryctolagus cuniculus. The sequence goes on from NC_091434.1 coordinate 124,368,627, forward strand.
CTAAACTAGAGTCTTTGACTTTTACTTATTAAATTCTTTATTTTTCTAAAGATTTATTTATTTATTTGAGAGGCAAAGTTACATAGAAAGAAGGAGCACAAACATACAAAGGGGAGAGAGAGAGAGAGAGAGAGAGAGAGAGAGTACTTCCATCCACTGGTTTACTCCCAAATGGCTACAATGACTGGGGCTGGGACAGGCCAAAGCCAAGAACTTAGAGCATCTTCCGGATCTCCCAGCTGGGAGCAAGGGCCCAGGGACTTTGATCTTCATCTGCTACTTTCCCAGTCACATTAATGGGGAGCTGGATTGAAAGCAGAGCAGCCAGGACTCAAACCAGCATCCATAGGAGATGGTGGTCCTCAAGGAGTTGGCTTAACCCATTAAACCGCAGTGCTGGCCCATGTTGAACTCTTTACTAAGTGAAGCATTAAGCTCTTGACTGTAATGTAACTTAAAAATGTTATCTCAAAAAATTAAAGACAGAAAGAAAAAAAGAAAGAGAGACAAAAAAGAGGGAGGGAGGGGTGGAAGGAAGGAGAAAGGTGGAGTATAAGGGGAGAGAGGGAGGAAGGAAATATTATATTCTTAAAATTGTATCTATGGACTATATTGAACTGGTTAAAAACTAAAATCTGTTGAAAATTTTAAAAGAGTTAAAAATAAAGCATATCCAAATTCATAAATACATAAAGAGGCAGTCTAAGAAGGTACAATCAAAGATTGCTTTGCATTTGCACATGGTATCTTCCTTAAGATAATAACTCTGTATTACTTTAGGGGCTATCCACTAACAAATAAGGATGGGTACTCTATACCGGATTTAACCAGTGAACACACACACACACACACACATACGCATCATAGACTTCTTGACATAGATTTATTGTTGCTAGCAACTCTTCTGGTCCACAATATGAAACGAATTTACCTTTCTATTGCAACCTGTGTAAATATATGTCTGGTGAGAAATATTTTATCTGATGGGCATCTCAATGAAAAAATTTATTTCTAAGTTGGGAGGAACTTAAAGTGGTCAAAGAAATATAGCTGTAATAAAATATATATTCTAGGGGAATGTGGATGATAGCAGTAGCTGCAGAGAGAAAAATCTAGAATAGAATAAATTATGTTAATAAATAAAAGACATGAGAAGAGTCCTAATAGATTTGTTTATGTGGAAAGTGTAAATGCCAAGACAGTTTTTTTGTCTGTGGATAGAAATATTAGCCATAATGGGATAAATCACAGAGGCAAAGAAAATCCATAGAAATGGGTCTGTAAACAGTGTAACTTCATAAATTCATATAAATCTCACAGTAAAAATTCAGAAGTGTACATGCTGAGCTAAAAAAAAATGATTAATTTAACCTTAGTTTGACTGTCTTCAAATTGATAGATAGGATGACAGAAAAAGGAAACACCATAGCAGAGACAAGATATAAAACCACAGCCGACCTAGTGCCTAATCCTTAATGCAGATGACTGTGAAAATCACTCTTCAGAATCACTACTCACTGGAGTGCATTTAATTTTGAGATGTAGCTCCACCTAGCCATGTGGGTTCAGGTCCAGGTCCTGCAAAGCCAAATTCCCCATTCAAAGGAAACTTCAAAGTTACAAAAGCAATGCTCCTAAAGCAAGAAAGGAATTGGGCAGACACTCAGGGGATAAACTAAATAACCGAGTTCTAATAGGTTTCTGCCGGTTCAGCTTAACTGTGTGCCACTGAGGTGCCTAATGATTTCTCACAGAACTACAAGGCACCCAACTCTTCTAGCTGCTGGCATCAGATGACACTGACAATGAAGATGATGCTGGGGATAAGAATTAGTGTGAAACAGCTAAGAAATTTGCATTTCAATAGAATTGTTTGTATTTAAGAAAAATTTAAATGTATGGTTTTATTTCATTTTATGACAGCTCTATTTGGAAGATTTGGAGAAGTCAAAAACACATTACTCTAATTTGTTCAAGGAAAGCTTGTTTAGTAAACACATATATTCAAGTCTTCGAAAAACTAGATGATGAAGAACCAGCGGATGATGTTATAGCTTGTTGAAATGGTTCTTATTACAGTTAAAATGAGCAAGACTTATCAATTTTATTTATTTATTTATTTTAATAAACAATTTGCTTTCTGCTTTCTTCTTATTTTTTACATTTTTTTTCTCAGAAAGTACTGATAAAGGTAAAGGACAGGAATCAGAAGGTGTTTGCTCATTACTAGATAGCTTAATGATAAACACATGTGTGGGATTTTTGCATGTTATTACTATGTATTTTAACGGTTATATAAGTTTGAATCTCCTGGAGAATGCTGCTGACATCAATCAGAGTACAACAGAGCTATTGGTGCAAATGAAAGAAGAGGAAGCCCAATAGGTCAGTCTGCGTTCAACATCAGAGCCAGCATTGTAGCACAGGGCTGCCTGAGATACTGTCCCCAGCTGCTCCACTTCCAATCCAGCTCACTGTTACTGCTCCTGGGAAAGCAGCAGAAGATAGCCAGAGTGCTTGTGCCCCAGCAACCCACATAGGATACCTGGATCCTGGCTTAAGTCTGGCCCACCCCTGGCCGTTCAGCCACATGGGGGAAGTGAACCAATGGATGAAAGGTTCTCTCACTCACTCTCTCGCTCGCTCGCATGCTCACTTTCCAATTGCTGCCTTTCAAACAAATAAATAAATATTTTTTAAGAGAAAGACTCTAGAGTCGATTTGATGTCCTGGAAAGTAAGGAGAGTAGGGAAGGATGTCAAAAGGAGGACCTCATGGTGGAGAAGAGTCCTATTAGACAGGAATGGCCAGACCTACTGCCTTCTTGCCATTGTTCAAGTGCTCCCTAAGGCCTTGGCCTCAGATTGAAGGCTGAGGCATCTCCTTGCCAAGGAACATCAGATCCTTCCTCCAGGGAGATGTGAACACAGTATCCTCTTGACTGCCACTCCACCCAGACCCTGAATGTTCAAGAGGCTTTTCCTCCTAAGGAGGAAAATCCTAAGGAGGATTTTGAAGGGAAAGTTGAGTGGAATGAATGACATTTCCAACTTTACAGGTGGTCCCAGTGCACTCATCCATGACCCTCGGCCTTCCTCCCTGCACCCAATGCTACATTCTCCTTGCCCTCACTTTTTGTCTGTGTTGCCCAAGAGCCTTGCCTGTTTTTGTGACCCCGTATCATTAGTGCTGGGGAGCCTGAGTCCCTGGTAACCATGGCTTTCCCAGGCCTGGGTTTCAGCACTTGTTGAGTTCATAGTTGTGTACCATAGTAACAAGAAGTCCATCATTCTGTCTGAGTCCCACACATACTTTTTACAGTTCCATTGTGTAACAGCAGCCTTACACGCTACAGCTAATTGTAGTCAATTGCCCTGTCATGGTGGTGATGCTTCTTCTTGTATGCTGGTCTGTGAACACCAAAATTGCAAGCTGGCTTGTCATCTGTCTTTAGAAACCTGCTTGTGTCAACTGGCATGTGGGCTCTCCATTTGTGGCCTACAGCCTTTGATTCTGCCGAGCCTACAGCATGGAGACGGAAAGCAGACATTCCTTAGTATGCCATTGTGAGTAGTGGTAAATGGTGCTTCTATCCAGCAGGTTCCTAGACACTTACATTCTTCCCATTGGAGCACAGTGCCATATAGGTTTCTGATTTGTTGAGTATACCTCATTCTTGAGAACCACCACACTGTTACTGAGTATTGTCTTTGAATTGTCCGCCCATCCATGATATCAAGGCCATTTCACACTCTATTGGGCTGTTTTGTAGTGATGCATGATGAAATGCAACCAGTGGAGCCTGTGGTGATAGGCCTATTCTGGCAGCTCCTTCATCACAAACTGAATGCCCTTGTCACAAGATATGTTGTATGGGGTTTAATGCCTGTCGATCAGTGACTTTGTAAGCCACAGATAATAAAATTCAATGAGGATGTACTACTTGTGAAGGCAAACTATACTGAGATTCAGTACGTATTCCTGGGAAAATAAACCCAAGATTGGAGAGATCCACTGAAGTAGATTTATCTAGGGCCCATTTGGTCTCCCCAAGGAACTGTAGCATACTGGAAATTCAGTATTGAAGCTGATTACTTTCCATCCAGAAGTGACAGGAAACAGAAGAGGCTCAGTAAGAGGCAATTCATGCTGTGGAGCCTATGTAGACATCACATATTCACCACTGTAGCCACTCAGTTCCTGTGCCTGGTGTGCCATTTGCACAGAGCTTCTGATCAAGTCTGCCTAATATCAACTGACCTGGTCATCTTGTTTTCTCTGTTCTGGATATACCAGAAGGAGGTTTATTTATTTTTATTCATCTTTTCAGCTAACCAGTAGTTGTCTTATTGGTGTTGTTTATTGTATTTCTATTTTCAATTACACTTCCCTCTAAGCACTGCTTTAAATGTTGAAATCTTAGTATAGAGTTGATTTTCTGTACATAAAGATAATTGAAAATGAATCTTAATGAAGAATGGGGTGGGAAAGGGAGTAGAAGGTGGAACGGGAGAGAGGGTGGAAGGGAGGGTACGGGGGTGGGGAAGAACCGCTATATTCCAAAAGTTGTACCTATGAAATATATATTTATTAAATAAAAGCTTCCTAAAATCAATAAATAAATATATATATATATTACACAATTTTTTGAGAATTGGCATTTTACTTTTATTTAGCAATGGGTATTGTTTGAATTTCTCCTGAGACTCTTCCTTGACTGTTGGGCTGTTTAAAACATGTTACTTGGGGCCGGTTCTGTGGCACAGAGGGTTAATGCCCTGGCCTGAAGCACCGGCATACCATATGGGAGCCGATTCTAGTCCTACCTGCTCCTCTTCCAATCCAACTCTCTGCTATGGCCTGGGAAAGCAGTAGAAGATGGCCCAAATCCTTGGGCCCCTGAACCCATGTAAGAGACCCAGAAGAAGCTCCTGGCTCCTGACTTTGGCTCTGGCCATTGCGGCCATCTGGGGAGTGAACCAGCAGATGGAAGACCTCTCTCTCTGGCTCTACCTCTTTCTGTAACTCTGTCTTTCAAATAAATAAAATAAATCTTAAAAAAAATGTTACTCAATTTGGATTTTTCCAGCTCTTGCAGATTCCTATTTTAATTCCATTGTGGCCTGAGAATGTATTATTTCCATTATCTTACATTTGTTTATGTGTGTTTTGTGGCCCAGAATGTCATCCATCTTTTTTTAAAGATTTATTTATTTACTTTAAAGTCAGAGTTACACAGAAAAAAGAAGAGGCAGAGAGAAAGAGAGAGCGAGGTCTTCAATCTGCTGGCTCACTCCCCAAGTGGCCGCAACAGCCAGAGCAGCGCTGACCCAAAGCCAGGAGCCAGGAGCTTCTTCTGGATCTCCCACGTGCATGCAGGGGCCCAAGGACTTGGGCCACCTTCCATTGCTTTCCCAGGCCATAGCAGAGAGCTGGATGGGAAAAGGAGCAGCCAGGTCTCGAACCAGCACCCATATGGGATGCCAGCACTGCAGGCAGCAGCTTTACCCACCATGCCATAGTGTCAGTGCCATAGAATGTCATCCATCTTAGTGAATGTTTCATATGAACTTGAGAGTAATGTGTAGCCCTCTGGTTTTAGATGAGCTGTTCTATAGATGCCAATTATATCTCGGTGATTTACATGCTGCTCAGATCATTTATATCCTTACCGACTTTCTTCCCACTTGATCTGTCAGCTACTGACAGAGAAGTGTTGGTGTCTATCACTCAAAATGTAGATTTGTCTAATCCTTTCAATTCCATAGGATTTTGTCTCATGAATTTGACATTATCCTTGGAAAATTGTGCAGTGTTTAAGGTTTTATGACTTTTTGAAGAATTAATTTCTTTATCATTACATATTTCCCCTCTTTATCCCTACTAATTTCCTATGTTCTGAAGCCTTTTTTGCATGTAATTAATATAACTATTTCAGCTTTCTTTTTATTGCTGTTAACATGGTATATCATTCTCATTTTACCTTTTGATATTTTTGAAAGATTTATTTATTTATTTGAAAGGCAATTACAGTGAGAGAGAGAGGGAGTCAGAGAGAGAGAGAGAGAGACAGAGAGAGAGAAAGAGAGAGGGAGAGAGAGATCTTCCATCCAGGAACATTAGCAAGGAGCTAGATTTGAAGCAGAGCAGCCAGGACATGAACCAGCACCCATATGGGACATTGGCACTGCAGGTGGCGGCTTAACTTTCTACACCACAGCACAGGCCCTACCATTTGATACTTTTATTATGCAAACCACATGCGGGCACACACAACGTAGAACTCAGTGTCCCAATAATTTTCCAAGGGCTCAGTACAGTGTTGTCAGCCATATGCTTGTTGCAGTATAGCAAATCCCTGGAGCCCCATTCTGCATGACCTCTACATGCATGGAACTACTATCTCCTCTTCCTCTGCAATCAATTTTCTAGTTTCTGTTTCTATGAGTTTGATTATGTTAGATGCCTCATAAAAAGTAAAATCATACATTATTTGTGTGGGTGTATGTGTGAGCATGCATATATAAAATTGGATTATTTGATCAATTCAATTCAATTCAATTCAATTGTTTGAGGAAGAGAGCATATGCACTTTCTTTGCCTGGTTCATTTTCCAAATGTATTCAATGACTAGAGATAGTGCACACTGAAATCAGGAGCTGAGAACAGGTCTTCCACAGGTATGTCAGAAACCCAAATGCTTGAGCCATCATCAGTGTCTCCCAGGGTGCACTTTAACAGGAAGATAAGATGGGGAACAGAGTCAGTTCTCAAACCCAGGTACTTTGGTATGTAATGTGGGCCTCACAACCAGCAGCTTAATTGTTATATCAAACCTTCCACAATTTTGTTTTTAGTTTTAACTTGTCAGTCTGTATTGAGAGTGGTAAAAGTTTTACAGACATGCTTATTGTCCATTTTAATAGGTGCTAGCAATCTCTACCTTTTCATTGGTATGTTTAGAGAATTGGCAATTATAGTGATTATTAATATTGATGGACTAATTTCTAGAGTCTTTGAAATTGTTTGCTGTTTGATGCATTTGTCCTACCTGAAATTGTTTAAAATTATACTTGAGGACCAAAATCTTGGTCAATTTCTCTTGATGGGAATGGCATACTGCTTTTATACTCTTGTCTTTATCCTGTGCTGTCATAACTGATGTTTTGCAACGCTCTCTCTTCTACTTGTCTTGGAGCATCATAATGGTAGTGTGCCTGAATTATTAAATACGAGTGACACTTATCTGAGTACATGTCAATTAGCAAGTCCTTAATAAGCATTTGCAGGGTGAGATGGAATATGAACAAGTGAGTACTTGGGGACAGGGTGAAACAAGTAAAAAAAACTGAAGACAAAAATGAGAGACAGTATGAGCAACCATAATAGTTTTAAAAATATAATTCTTATTATATATTTCACACTAAGTGGTCTTCATGTATTACTATTTAGTCATCACAAAAAAGCTTTCATAAAAATGTACAGCTGAGGAATGTAAGTTTTTTGAAGATTTATTTATTTGAAAGGCAGAGTTAGAGAGGGAGAGATAGAGAAAAATGAGAAAGTGAGAGAGGGAGAGGAGAGGGGGAAGGGTAGAGAGGGAGATCTTCTATCTGATGATTCATTCCCCAAATGGCCACAATGGCCAGGGCTGGAACAGGCCAAAGCCAAGACCTGGAAATCCATCTGGGTTTCCCATGTGAGTAAAGGGGTCCAAATAGTTGGGTGATCTTCCAATGCTTTCCCAAGCACATGAACAAGGAGGTGGATCTGAAGTGGAGCAACCAGGACTTGATCTGACACTCATATGGGTGTCATCATGAGCGGTGGGTTAATCTACTGTGCCATAATGCCAGTCCCAGGGTGCAGTTTTTGTTTAAAGATTCATTTATTTAAAAGGCAGTTACACACAGAAAGAGACCTTCCATCTGCTGGTTCACTTCCCAAATGGCTGCAACAATCAAGGCTGGGCCAAGCTAAAGCCAGGAGCCAGGAATTTCACCCAGGACTCTCACATAGGTGCAGGGGCCCAAACACTTGAGCCGTCTTCCACTGCTTTCCCAGGTGCATTAGCTAGGAGCTGGATCAGAGACGGAGCAGCCAAGACAGGAAACTGGGCCCATATGGGATGCTGCATAACCAATGACAATTTAACTCACTGTGCCACGACACCAGCCCCCAAAATGTGGATTTGAAAGTAATAAATAAAAGACTCATGGATTGTAACTTTCAGTGCTAGGCCACCACCACATGGTTTTGAGAACTCCAAAGATAAAAATGCATTACCACCAAATACATGCTTCCTTGATGTAAAATTGTTCCTCATGAGGGTTTAATTAATCAGAAATCAGTCATTAAACCTATTATTGAATAACAAATATAAATACACAGATCTTATAAGGATGCCACAGATAGTAAAGAATGTGCTTCATCTGCTAAGAAAACTTATCTCGCAGTTACTGGCAGTTTTGTTTTTTGAGGTTTTTCTTTCCTTTGTAACCAGAAACTTGTTTTGTCCCAAGAGGAGTGACATAATGCCCCAAAGTATATATTACAGAACATGAATTCACTCCTCTGATGCTATTTGAAATATACATATATTGTGCCTGGCAGAACATATTTGCTCAGATAGCCAAGTGAATAAAATATTTATTTCTGGAGGGGAAGAAGAGAAGGCAGAAGGAAGACACACAGCAGCAATAAAATGTGCCTCCCAGGAAAGGCTTCATTCACATCAGCATAAATGTTGCCAGAAACAGAATAAATTTTGTATAGAAATAAGTAGAAGGAGAAATGTGTTAATATATTTATCTGAGAACAGTGCATGACAGCAAAGTGCTGCTAACTTCTGTTCATCACCTGATTTTGACTTTCAGTGGGACAACTTCTAGAGGTGCACTAGTGAAAGACAGAAGATAAGAGGGGACAGTGCTGGCCATTCTCTCAGAATCACATCTGTGGGATGAGTAGACTCAAGCTCAGGTAAAAGTGCTGGAGCTAGAAAATCATCCACACTTACTTGCTGTTGATCCAAAGAATCATGTAGGACAAGTGCTCAATGATGCAAGGTCCTCAGGATAATAATCAACAACAACTGTGTAGTGTTATGGTGGAACACACTGTATTCTCAATCTCCCATTCAACTGTCCTGTCCTTTCAGGTATTCATTATGTAACCTGTAATGTTACAAAGACAAAATCTAGATGACCGGCCAAATCCCCACCTCCTGGTATAAATGCCCTGTGCAGTCCTTTTCTTTAGAGTATGTGCTGTATACCATGTAACTCTCATCTCATAAATGGAACACAGTAAAAAAAAAAAAAAGCAATGCCACATTCACTATTAGTTAATAAAGACTCTGATTTCCATCTTGCTTATTTTGTCTGAATTATGTTGCTGGCTGCTTATTAGGGAGGCCAACTACCACGTTAAGGATAGCTCTACTGTGAGATCCTAATGGCAATGAATTGGGAGAAGCCTCCAGTTAGCATCCATTCAGGACCCAGGGCCTCACTCCAATAGCATAAGAGGAGCTGAATTCTGCAAGAACCAAGTGAACTGGCCAGCAGAGGCTCTTTTCTAGCACTGAGCTCTAGGATGACTGTGGTCTTGGCTAACATCTGCATTACAACCTTGTGAGAGAACCTGAGAAATATGCATTCAACCATGATGTGTTCAGATTCCCAACATACAGAATGAGTGAAATAATAAATGCATGTTGCCTTTAAGCTATTAAATTTTGGAGTGATTTCTTGAATAGCAATAGAAACTGATATGACTTTTCTAGGGACCAAGAGAACTTGAAGACAGTAATTAAACCAATACTTGTAAATATGCTCAAATATCAATCATGACTATAAATGTTGATAGGATGCATTTTACACAGATATGTTCAGCATCCTCAAGTCCTGAAATGCAAAGGTCTTCAAAAAGATCATGAAAAAGTTATATTATGAAAAGTGACACACACAAAAATTATCTTTTAATTCCATTTTCCCCAATGTTTTAAGTGCTTTCAGGCTATGAGATTGATGAAACATTACTACTCTTGATATGAGCAAGGTTGGGGTAATGATAGCAGAAAAAAAAACAGACCCATTTTCTTTTCTATTTTTTGTGGTCTAAATATTGAGAGGGGCTATTCAATATTTTCAACCAAAATGAAATGAAGCATGAATGGTAGTTAAGTGATATGATAATTGTTTTGACCAATTTGATTGTGGTAATAATCTAGCTATATATTCATATCAAAGCACTACACTGTGCCCCTTAAGCCACACAACTTTGTTAATTAAAACTCAATAAAGGGTGGGGGCAGCAATGTGCAGCAGTAGGTTAAGCCTCTGCCTGCAGTGCCAGCTTCCCATTTGGGCACCGGTTTGTGTCCAGGCTGCTCTTCTTCTGATCTAGCTCTCTACTTGTGGTCTGGGAAAGCAAATGAAGATGGCCCAGGTGCTTTGGCTCCTGCACCCACGTGGGAGACCTGGAAGAAGATCCTGGCTCCTGGCTTTGGATCAGTTCAGCTCCAGTCATTGAGGTCATTTGGGAAGTGAACCAGCAGATGGAAGACATCACTCTCTGTCTCTCCCTCTGTCTGTAACCCTACTCTCAAATAAATAAATCTTAAAAAAAAAAAAAAAAAAAAAGGCTGGCATCGCGGCTCACTAGGCTAATCCTCCGCCTTGTGGTGCCAGCACACCGGGTTCTAGTCCCGGTCGGGGCGCCGGATTCTGTCCCGGTTGCCCCTCTTCCAGGCCAGCTCTCTGCTGTGGCCAGGGAGTGCAGTGGAGGATGGCCCAAGTGCTTGGGCCCTGCACCCCGTGGGAGACCAGGATAAGTACCTGGCTCCTGCCATCGGATCAGCATGGTGTTCCGGCCGCAGCGCGTCAGCTGCGGCGGCCATTGGAGGGTGAACCAATGGCAAAAAGAAGACCTTTCTCTCTGTCTCTCTCTCACTGTCCACTCTGCCTGTCAAAGAAAAAAAAAAAAAAAAAGGAGCCAGCACTGTAGCATAGAAAGTTAAGCCACCACCTGCAACTTTGGCATCCCATATGGGCATCAATTCAAGTTCTGACCACTCCACTTCTGATCTAGCTCTATGTTGTGCCTGGGAAGGCAACAGATGATGACCCAAGAGCTTGGGCCCCATACCCATTTGGGGGACCTGGATGAGGGTCCTGGCTCTTGGCTTCAGCCTGGCCCAACCTTGGCCATTGTGGTCATTTGGGTAGTGAAATAGCAAATGGAAGATCTTCTTTCTCTCTTTCTGTCTGTCCCTCTTTCTGTGTAATTCTGACTTTAAATAAATAAATAAGTCTTTGAGAAAATAAAAAATACAATAAAACTGATAAATAAAAACTGAGAATAATTAAAATTAAGTAAAAGTTCCTATTGATGGAAATCTAAAGGATAAATATTTTTACACATGATAATAATAATGCCCTCTTATTATATTGTTATAGAATATTCTAGTCCTAGTAATATTTTTGATCATACTTGTCACTTTAAATTATAATATCTCAGTGTTTATGTGGTAAAAATCAAAATTATTTCTTATGAAACATAATCAAACTAAGGAAATTTGCAGATAATTAAAGAGTTTCATTGACAAGAAAAAATTGCCCCTAAAATCTTTTATTTTAGGGCACAATAATATCACCATTTAAAGAGATTATTTTGGATCATTTATCTGGTTATTTCCATACTTTTCCATATAGTCTTCCCACTCACTTTTCCACCTTTAAAAGATAAAAAAGATATAAATATTTTATCTCTATATTAATACTTTGTGATTTTTTGTGTCCTGTTTACTTAATATTTGGTAAGATCCATCCATATTGTTGCAAACAGCTACAGTTCATTCAGTTTCTATATATATGATTTTATTGTATGCATATAGAAAAATCATCAATGCTGTTTTTAAAGGATGCAAAGATAAGTTGTTTCAAGCTCAGGAAACAATGCTGTTAAAAGAATTCTTGTGTATAGATCCTAATGTGCAAGGTCGTGAGTTTCTTTAGGATATTACCCAGCAATTCAATTATGGGCTTACAGGGCAAATGGGTATTCAGTCATTTATAGAATGTCAAAATGTGATCCACATGCTGAAACAGTTTATCCTCTCATCAGAACAGCATAGGAATATCTGTTGTTGTAAATCTTCTTCAACAATTTAATATTATCAATATTCATTTTATGTTTTTGTTTATGAAATGTATTTAGCTTATCTAAAGGCACTGATGTTGTCTTACAGGTTTAATTCTTTCTTTTATAATCATTAGAAGTGGAATTTTTTTCCATAAGGCTATTGTCTATAGTAAGGGAATCATAAAGGAAATTGTCCTTTAGCAAATGCCTACTGATAAGTTTTAAAATCTTTTATCAAGGCCGGCGCCGTGGCTCACTAGGCTAATCCTCCACCTGCAGCACCGGCACCCCGGATTCTAGTCCCGGTTGCTCCTCTTCCAGTCCAGCTTTTTGCTGTGGCCCGGGAAGGCAGTGGAGGATGGCCAAAGTGCTTGGGCCCTGCACCCCATGGGAGACCAGGAGAAGCACCTGGCTCCTGGCTTCGGATCAGCACGGTGCACTGGCCATAGTGGCCATTGGAGGGTGAACCAAGGGAAAAGGAAGACCTTTCTCTCTGTCTCTCTCTCTCACTGTCCACTCTGCCTGTCCAAAAAAAAAAAAAAAAAAAAAATCTTTTATCAATCTCTCTCTCTCTCTCTCTGCTTTCCTCTTCTCTTCACTTTGTGCCCTTTGTATGAAGTAAATTCCTAATTTTAATATACTCTAATTTATCAGCCATTTCCTTTGGGTAAGTGATTTTCTGAATCTTTCTTAATATACCCTTCTCCAGCCCAAGATCATGCAGGCATTCCTTGATTACTTTCTTATAGAGTCATAATTGCTTTTCTCATACTTGAGTCTATGATACACCTGCAGTTGACTTTTGAACATGGTAAGAATAAGGGATCCAATGTCATTTTATTAATAAATAGAGACCTTGATAGTGCTAATACTACTTGTTGGAAAAATATAAAATCAACTAGTCTCATGTGCTATTAAAAATTTCCTCTTCTGCCGTATTTGTGTTTCAAGAGCTTATAGGCACTGTCTGTTCAACTGTTCCATTTATTTATTCCTGTGCCAATATCACTTTCTCTTTCTTGCTATGGCTTTGGTCTGAGTGTTACTACTCACAAAAGAAATTTTTTTTCATTTTTTTTTCTTTTCAAGAATTTTTTTAGTATTTTATTTCAGTTATAGAAGTTTCATATAATTCATATACACAGATTCAGGAACACTGTGGTACCCCCTCAACTCTACCTCCCTCCTGCCCACTCTCCAACCCTTCCTCCTCCCTCTCCTATTCTCACTCTTAATTTTTACGAAGATCTATTTTCAATGTACTTAATACTCATGAGGATAACCATACACTAAGTAAAGACTTCAACAAATAGTATGAAAAAAATACACTGTACCGCAACAGAAAAGACAAAGATGTAAATAATTGAATCTCAAAATGTCCATTTCAATCCAGTTCATTACATTTTGTTCTTCACTTTTGTGCACAAATAATAGAATCTGCTCTACTGACATAAACACCCATGGGAAAAAATCCTTATTTCTTTCTTTTGGAATTGATTTTATAACATAGAAATAATCATCTTTTGTGCAATAAGGATTGATGCAACTGTTAACAGTTTGATCTCATTTATACAGGTACTATTTAGAGTTTGGTATTGATGGGTATCTTATGTCCCTCAGTAGTACTGTTGCTTTATTGAGATAGAATTCTAGGTATCTAGCATTTTATATTATTAAAGTGATTTCAAATACAAATACACACACATATATGCATTTAGCATTTTATTACCTAATGTATAAGAGACTGTCTATAATCTAAAATTAATTTCACCATTCCACTTTTATCCATCAAATCTATCTGTTGAACACTTATTAATCTTAAGAATAATATCATTATTCCTTCAACTTCATATTCTAAATCACATTGTCTGTGAATATTGATAATTTCTGCCTCCTCAATGTTTACCTTTTCCTTCCTCTTTTTCATTCCCTTGGCTTTAGTATTCAAAATAAGTCCCTAGTAATAATAAGATGTTTAATAGCAGTGGCTTGGTGATGTGATATATTTGTATACACTAAAATAGTATTTTTTTAGAAATCCCAATTATGCCTATATTGAATTTTTCATTGCCAGGATTATTTTAAATGCTTCTTTGCGAATAAGCTGTCAAAACAAATAGAGAACGTAAGTGTACAATCTAATATTTGAGGACATGTACTTAAATAAAAAATTTTCAAGAACTATGAGAAAAATGTACATCATAACAAAACTATGTGTGGAATTCCATTTTTCCATGAACTTTCATACATAGAACATATACATATTACCTAATTTTTAAACTTGTCATTTTAATGTATTTTTTCCTTTTTTTTTCTTTTTACTTTTTTCATTTCTGTCTTTTAACTCCCCTCTTATATCTGATTTGGCTGAGGCATTAAGATGCCAGTTAGGATACCATTGAACCAGTTGCCTGGGTTCAATGTTTGTTTCTTTCTGCTAATTCCAGCTCCCATCTAATGCAAGAATCTGGGAGTCAGCAGTGACGGATCAAATAATTGGGGTCCTGCCACCTAGGTGAAAGACCTGAATTGAATTCCCAGTTCCTGATCATTGAAGGTATTTGAAAACTGAATCAAAAAGTGGAAAGTTTCTGTCTTTCAAATGAATACATATTTTTAAAATTTTCAGAAATGTCTACAAATATAGACTGTCTTATGAATCTCCATTTTAATCTTCTTTTCTGTGACATATTTTCCTTCTACTCTTGCCCTTTCTTTGTTTTATTCCCAGTTACTTCCTGTAAGAATATCTTTTATTTTTAATTAATTAATGAAAGAGTGACAGGAAAAAAAGAGGCAAAGACAGAGTGATCGTCTATCTGCTGATTCATTCCCAAACAGCTATTCTGGACCAAGGTAAAGCCAGAAACCAGGGACTCCATCTGTTACCAGGTAACAGGACTCCAAGCATTTGCATCATCCTCCATTGCTTCTCTAGTCACATGAGCAGAAAGCTGCATCCAAAATGGAGTAGTTAGGATTCAACAGACACTCAGATACAGGATGCCAGCATCACCAGCTGTGGCTTAACCTGCCATGCCACAGTGATGGATCCCATAAGGGCGTATTTCTTCTGCCTCAGAAACAGACAGCACATTGCTCTTTATGGTGAGAAATTCTCCGTGAGATTGCTGGGGACTCTGGTCTTCTCAAGCTGTGTTCTGGGCAGTTCTGCCAGCAGATTTGTACTCACCACTTCCATCTCTGACCACTCCAAATGAGAGGAACAGCCAAAGCACTTCAAGAAAACCCTGCACCCTCAGCAAGAGTACATTTGCTGAAACTTTCTGGTAGCTGATGCTTGGTCTTGTGTCCCCTAGACCTTCTCAACACGGTACTTTCATTCTGCTCCATCTTTAAATGCACTCACTGTCATTTTTCTCTTTGATTTCAGTGTGGTTCATTGCAACCACTTTTCCAATTGTTTAGATATGAGCCTCAGATGTCATATTTTATTGAGAGACCCACTTTCAGGATTTTCATGGTGGGTCCTGTCAATAATGGATCCCCTAAGCTTTTTCTAATCCTCTTCCCAAGTGACTTCTGCCTAGCTTGAGCATTTATGTTACTTTTAAGTCTTGATTTTTCCACTGAAAAAAGGATGGAGGGGTGGGTGGTCATTTGAGGCACCTGTATCCTATATCAGAATGCCTGGGGCCGGCGCTGCGGCTCACTAGGCTAATGCTCTGCCTTGCGGCGCCACCACACCGGGTTCTAGTCCCGGTCGGGGCGCCGGATTCTGTCCCGGTTGCCCCTCTTCCAGGCCAGCTCTCTGCTGTGGCCAGGGAGTGCAGTGGAGGATGGCCCAGGTGCTTGGGCCCTGACCCCATGGGAGACCAGGATGGGTACCTGGCTCCTGCCATTGGATCAGTGCGATGCGCCGGCCGCAGCGCGCCAGCCGCGGCAGCCATTGGAGGGTGAACCAACGGCAAAGGAAGACCTTTCTCTCTGTCTCTCTCTCTCTCTCACTGTCCACTCTGCCTGTCAAAAGAAAATAAAAAAAAAAAAGAATGCCTGGGTTTAAGTCATGGATCTGCTTCATATTCTAGTTCCCTTATAATAAAATCTCCAGGAGACAGCAGAAATGGCTCCAGCTCCTTAGTCATGGCTATCCCAGTGAAATGGATTGTGTTCTAGTCTAATGGTTTCATTCTGACCTAGCCCCCTCTTTTTGGGAGGTGAACCGGCAGATGAAAGATTTCTCCATGTCTGATTAATCGCTCTTGCTCTCGCTCTCACTCTTGCTCTCATTCGCACTCTCACTCTTTCTATCAAATTAAAAAGAAATAATAAAAATATTTTTGAAGATAGTACCTGAGACATATTTTATCTATCTACCTGCCTCTGTCTTTCTACTCACTCATTTTTCTTTTTTTTTCTTTTTTTTAACTTTTATTTAATGAATATAAATTTTCAAAGTACAGCTTATGGATTACAATGGCTCCCCCTCCCCCGTAACTTCCGTCCCACCTGCAACCCTCCCCTTTCCCGCTCCCTCTCCTCTTCCATTCACATCGATTCATTTTCAATTCTCTTTATATACAGAAGATCAGTTTAGTATATATTAAGTAAAGATTTCAACAGTTTGCACCCACATAGAAACACAAAGTGAAAAATATTGTTTGAGTACTAGTTATAGCATTAAATCACAATGTACAGCATATTAAGGATAGAGATCCTACATGAGGAGTAAGTGTACAGTGACTCCTGTTGTTGACTTAACAAATTGACACTCTTGTTTATGGCATCAGTAATCACCCTAGGCTCTTGTCATGAGTTGCCAAGGCTATGGAAGCCTTTTGAGTTCACCGACTCTGATCATATTTAAACAAGGTCATAGTCCAAGTGGAAGTTCTCTCCTCCCTTCAGAGAAAGGTACCTCCTTCTTTGATGACCTGTTCTTTCCACTGGGATCTCACTGGTGGAGATCTTTCATTTAGGTCAATTTTTTTTTTTGACAGAGTAATCACTCATTTTCTATCTAACTATCTATCTTATCACCATTTTTTTCACATTCCTAGAAGGAGAAAGAGGGTATACAAAGACAGTACTGCTGAGATGTATGCAACCCTGCATATGATTTTTTAAGGTTTATTTTATTTATTCAAAAGACAGAATTACAGAGAGAGGTAGTCACACACACACACACCACACACACACACACACACACACACAGAGAGAGAGAGAGAGAGAGATCTTCCATCTGCTTGTTTACTCTCCAAATAGTGGCAGTCTCTGGAGTTGAATCTATCCAAAGCCAGGAGCCAAGAGTTTCCTCTGGGTGCAGGGGACCAAGGACTTGGTCCATCCTCTGCTGCTTTCCCAGGCACAGTTGCAGAGAGCTGGATCAGAAGTGGAGCAGCTAAGACTCCAACCAGCACCCATATGGGATCCTGGCACTGTAGGCTGGGGCTTTAATCCTCTGTTACAGTGCCCCCCACCGCATGTGGATTTTAATAGCAAAAAAACCTATGTTTGTAGTTACATTTGGAATTTGATATTTTAGTATGGCCCTAAGTCATTTATATATCACAACTTTTTTAAAGTAATCTTAAAAAGGGCTGGCGCTGTGGCTCACTTGGTTAATCCTCCACCTGTGGCACCAGCATCCCATATGAGCGCCAGGTTCCAGTCCCAGTTGCTCCTCTCCCAGTCCAGCTCTCTGCTGTGGCATGGGAAGGCAGTGGAGGATGGCCCAAGTGCCTGGGCCCCTGCACCCACATGGAAGACCAGGAGGAAGCACCTGGCTCCTGGCTTTGATAGGCACAATTCCAACCATTGCGGCCATTTGGGGGGCGAACCAACAGAGGGAAGACCTTTCTCTCTGTATCTCTCTCTCACTGTCTATAACTCTACCTACCAAATAAGTAAATAAATAATTTTAAAAAATCATATTGTAGATTCTCATATGTGGTTTTGTCTTGCTTCTCCAATCTTTTCAATGTTTACAGTGTCCAGAGTAATTATTTATCATGCCTCATAATCTTCTGTTATGTTTTTTCCTCTCTGATACTTCTCACACTTGCCATGTGCTTCTACTCATGTCTTACGCTCTTTACCATGCACTTCTGCTCCCTAAAGCTCCCTTCCTGCAAATTCAATATTTTCCTAGAAGAGAATTGAGTGATGAGATGCTTAATTCTGTATAGTAAATATATTAGAACAGTCATATTTGACCAATTTCTTCTATTTTGCAGTCTATGATTTAGGAGCCAGACAGTGCTTTATGAGTTGATCAAGGTCAATCATTAAGGAAATTTCTGGATACTTGTTCATTCTTGCCTCATTAATTAAATTAATGGAAGTATTCTGGAGGAAGTGTGGACATTTCAAAATGAATTTAATAAGTAGATTAAAGGTAACAACTTGTTTTTACTATTGGAAGTCATCTTCAGTGTGATGGGTTGGTAACTGAGACAGCCTTATCCACTGACAGTATATTTAGAAGACAGCACGTGCATCCCTGATGCATATCCCTTCTGGAAAAGACATAGGACTCAGACAAATTTTACTAAGGGGAATCTAATCACAAATCCAAAGTCACAGGAGCTTCCATTCCTATTTTCCTTTGCCTTCTTGACTCTTTTTAACACCATCTCTCAGGAATACAATCCCCTTGGCAGATTTTCGTGACCATTTCACACTCTGCCTTTTTACCTCTCCAACTTTCAAATCCTTTCTACAAAAGTGTCACCTTTTCTACAAGTGCTCAAGTGCTTGGCTGAGTCAACTTCCTGTAATTTAAGGAGTAGAATACTCCTTTTTTTACCTTGCTGTGAATTCTGCTCATTTTTCAGTTCCGTTTGTCTATCAAGGCACATTTCAAAACTTATCAAATCCAGAGAAACTTTCTTAGCTTGCAAAACTCATTATTCTTAATTCCATGGATTTTGCTCACCATCATCTTATCTAAATCTAAAACAATATGATTTCTTTTTTTTATCTTTTTTAAACTTTTATTTAGTAAATATAAATTTCTAAAGTACAGTTTATGGATTACAATGGCTTCCCCCCCTAAACTTCCCTCCCACCCGCAACCATCCCATCTCCCACTCCCTCTCCCATTCCATTCACATCAAGATTCATTTTCAATTATCTTTATATACAGAAGCTCAATTTAGTATATATTAAGTAAAGATTTTATCAGTTTGTACGCACACAGAACATAAAGTGTAAAATACTGTTTGAGTACTAGTTATAGCATTAATTCACATTGGACAACACATTAAGGACAGAGATCCTACATGAGGAGTAAGTGCACAGTGACTCCTCCTGTTAACTTAACAAATTGAAACTCTTGTTTATGGCGTCAGTAATCTCCCTAGGCTCTAGTCAAGAGTTGCCAAGGCTATGGAAGCCTTTTGAGTTTGCTGACTTCAAT
Source organism: Oryctolagus cuniculus (assembly GCF_964237555.1). Taxonomy (NCBI): domain Eukaryota; kingdom Metazoa; phylum Chordata; class Mammalia; order Lagomorpha; family Leporidae; genus Oryctolagus; species Oryctolagus cuniculus. Next base: position 124,388,155 of record NC_091434.1, read on the forward strand.
CTTATTTAGACAAGGCCATAGTCAAAGTGGAAGTTCTCTCCTCTCTCCTCCCTTCAGAGAAAGGTACCTCCTTCTTTGACAGCCCGTTCTCTCTACTGGGATCTCACTTGCAGAGATCTTTCTTTTAGTTTTTAGTTGTTGTTGTTGTTGTGTTTTTTTTTTTGTTTGTTTGTTTGTTTGTTTTTTGCCAGAGTGTCTCGGCTTTCCACGCCTAAAATACTCTCATGGGCTCTTCCTCCAGATCCAAATACCTTTAAGGCTAATTCTGAGGCCAGAGTGCTGTTTAGGACATCTGCCATTCTATGAGTCTGCTGTGTACCCCACTTCCCATGTTGGATCATTCTCTCCCTTTTTGATTCTATCAGTTAGTATTAGCAGACACTAGTCTTATTTGTGTGATCCCTTTGACTCTTAGACCTATCAGTGTGATCAATTGTGAACTGAAATTGATCACTTGAACTAATGAGATTGCATTGGTACACGCCATCTTGATGGGATTTTATTGGAATCCCCTGGCACATTTCTAACTCCACCATTTGAGGCAAGTCAGCTTGAGCATGTCCCAAATTGTGCATCTCTTCACTCTCTTATTCCCACTCTTATACTTAACAGAGATCACTTTTCAATTAAATTTAAATGCCTAAGAATAATTGTGTGTTAATTACAGAGTTCAACCAATAGTATTAAGTAGAACAACAACAAAATACTAAAAGGGATAAAGTATTAAATTGTACATCAACAGTCGGGACAAGGGCTGATCAAGTCACTGTTTCTCATAGTGTCCATTTCACTTCAACAGGTTTCCTTTTTGGTGCTCGGTTACTTGTCACTGATCAGGGAGAACATATGATATTTGTCCTTTTGGGACTGGCTTAATTCCAAAATCTAAAACAATATGATTTCTAGCAGTGTGAGTCTCTGTTGATGCTTGCTTACATTCTCAGGACAAGTCTATCTAGGTGTATCCGTTTATCATTGCAATTAGATTGAGAGTACCTTAATGTTGGCAACCATATCTTATATTTCTATTCCCTAAATAGTTCACAATTGGGCACAGAAGGAGTTCAGTAACCATTTAATGCATTTGCTAATGTCCCCGTTGCTCACTGTTAGAACAATTAAATAGGTAAACTGATACTATACAGAAGTGTCAACACAGGAAGCAGCCTTTATTACGATTTTTTTACCAATGTGGCCACTTCGTGGGTTAGTGGAAGAGTATGAATTCTTGAGGAGCATTTATTGATAATGCTCAAACTTTCAGCAATGAGGACATTGCTATCAAAAGATTAAATATTTAATCTCTAAATGGATGGAATATGCCAAATTTTTCATCTATCTGCCAGTTAGTTTCACAGTTCCTCACATTTAAGTGACTCTCTTTTCAATCATCTAAATAAAGTCTTGAATAGATGGGGATTCCAAGCTGATAACTGCATATAGGTTCCATTAGCACATCAAAATGTGTCAGTCTGAATCCAGTAGACTCTCTTTATTTGCTCTAGTTTTCAGAATACTTTCTAAGTACTGGGCTGAATACTCTTGGCTTATGAAAAATAACATGGAAATTCCCTTTCTTGTGAAAATACATAGAAAAAGAGAGTTCCAAGAATCTGTGTCATTACTGTTTGGGTATTTCAAAATTCTTTACTCCCATTGTCTTGAGCATGAAACTAAAATAGGATAAAGAAAAAAACCAGTGTTCATTAAGGTCCTATCATCTGCCAAGCCCTATAATTTAATTTGTGAAATTTTAGATTTAATATCCTCAGACATGGATAATTTGTCCGCCAATCTAAATAAAATTTTTGCACTAGATATTCTTTGTGAAAAATTTCATTTTTTCACTTGTTTACTGTAATAATTAAGAAAGAAAAAAACTGATGCAAAAAATAATAGTGAATGCATTCACAATTACCATTATTTTGTGTCCCTAGATGATAATTTCTAAAATTTGGTGTTAGTGACTATGAATAATTACTAAATTTACCATTTTAGTAAATAATAGAACATTTACATAATAAACATTAGTATATAATACATAATTTTATCATTCTTGTCTTTAGCATCAAATCATCTGCAATATTCTATACAAAATGATTATTTTGCAGAGCACCCCAGACTAGTTGGAGTTGCCATTATAGAATCCCCAAACCTGAGTCTGCTAGCTGAACATGCAAAAAGCCAATCACTGACAACAGGGTGGTGGAAGAAAGTAGCTGTTTATTTCTAAATGCAGAACAAGGAACTTAGCAACTATGGTTTCATTTCTAGGCTCCCCAAGGAAGTGTGGGTGAAGGTTCTTTTAGATTGAGATTGAAACAAAAAGTGTGTGTTCAGCTGTTCAGTGTCCAAATTCCTGGTTTGTTAGTGGTGTTTGTAACTTTCCTTTGATGGGTCAGTATTGCTGTGGTCATTAGAGAACTTATGGTGGCCAGGTGTGCTTCGGTTTGTCTGGGGGTCACATGTAGGTGTCATTAACTTCTGCCCCAGACCTGGAATTTCCCTGTCTGGTCCTAGAATTCTCCTAAACATACCTCTGAGGACAGGTGCTGTGGTGCAGTGGCGCAGTGGGTTAACGCTCTGGCCTGAAGCGCAGGAATCCCATATGGGCGCCGGTTCTAGTCCCGGCTGCTACTCTTCCAATCCAGCTCTCTGCTATGGCCTGGGAAAACAATAGAAGAATGGCCCAAGTCCTTGGGCCCCGGCGCTCATGTGGGAGACCCACAAGAAGCTCCTGGCTCCTGGCTCTGCATTGGTGCAGCTCCGGCTGTTGCGGCCATCTGGGGAGTGAACCATCGGACGGAAGACTTCTCTCTCTCTGCCTCTCCTCTCTCTGTGTAATTCTTTCAAATAAATAAATAAATCCAAAAAAAAAAAAAAAAAAAAAAACAAAAAACAAAAAACTCTGGAAAATATTGGCCATTGAGCTTTTAGCCATTGGAGAAGCAAATGACTTATAGAGCCAGTTGTACCATTCTCAGTTCAATTCAGTGAATCCCCCTTGATAAAGGAGAGATAAGGACACCGTGCACTCAGGAAGACAGACAACAGGCTGGGTCCTGCCCCTATAGGGGTTCAGTCTCAGTCTTAACCGTATGTATGCAATAGCATCATTCTGTGAGCTGATGCCAACTCTTTGTTACCAGTTGTTATCTAGTTGAAACTTGAAATATCATTTATCCTCTATCTTAATAACATGAAGCTGAGGGAAAAGATCATAATTATTTGCTGGTTGGGCTAATTCTAATTTATATAGGTAGGAATATTGTCAAACAAATCTGTTTGCTTGAGTGGGCCAGATGGACTATGGATCTGAGTAGGAAGCTATAACAGAGAAACCAGAGAACAGAATGGATACTCAGAGCCACAGCCCAAAGGCAGCTTCTAGAAAACATTTTCTAAACCAATATGTAACCATTCATAACTTAACAAAAAATGAAATCTAACAATTAAATACCCTGTTCTTTTGATGCCTGAGCTTTTCTTTCGGATGCATACGATGAATGACTATTTTAAAAGTATGCAAGCGGCTGGCACTGCGGCTCACTAGCCTAATTCTCCGCCTGCGGTGCTGGAACCCCAGGTTCTACTCCCGGTTGGGGTGCCGGATTCTGTCCCGGTTGCTCCTTTTCCAGTCCAGCTCTCTGCTGTGGCCCGGGAAGGCAGTGGAGGATGGCCCAAGTTCTTGGGCCCTGCACCTGCATGGGAGACCAGGAGGAAGCACCTGGCTCCTGGCTTCGGATCAGCGCAGCGTGCTGGCTGTAGCTGCCATTTTGGGGGTGAACCAACGAAAGGAAGACCTTTCTCTCTGTCTCTCTCTCACTGTCTAACTCTGCCTGTCAAAAGAAAAAAAGTATGCAAGCAACACGTGTTCGTGTGGGAAAACAAAAATGTGAGAACTTTCAAATAACTTTGCGGTTGGGGGTGATTAAATATTCTCTTATCAGTTATGCAAATATCAGAAGACCTTTTACTACATTTTTCATTTTTTTCTAATAAAGTGTTCATATTATCACTAATTAATTTCTTTGCTGTTTAAAATTTTTCTGGAATGGCATAATTTATAAATAATGTAGTATATGAAAAAAGAAGTATTAACAGATACTCAGCAAAGAATTCCTATCTGTTTACCTCTTGACTCAGAATCATTTCTGCTTGATTTCAACTTTACCACTGCCATGTTTCTAGCAGGAATGGGAAACCCTTGTTCTGCCAAAGGCCATTTGGATATTTATAGCATCATCCTCTCAACACACAAAATTATCAACTTAAAATTTGGCCTGCTATAGATTTATTTAATTGAAGTCCCACCTGTGGATAATTTGGCATGGCTAAATCAAATGATTTTCCAGGCTTTATCTGGCCTGCATGCTGGACCCCTACCCCCTGTTGGATTCTTGTCTCTACATCTGGGCTGTGATCTCTGCTTTGTTTTTCTGGATTTGTGCTAAGGGGACAGACAAGAGCTTGACACACAAGGCCATCCTGACCTTCACAAGAGACTTTGGCAGTGCACATGGAGTTTGCATTTTCCCCATCTTTTTGCCTCCTTTCATCCAGTGGATGTTGCTCTGTGAGTATCAGGTGCCCTGGGATCCTGGCTTTGTGCTGGCCATCATACCTCCTTTGCAAAAGATTCGTGAGAAACATAATGAATTCCCCATGTGATCAATCCGAACAGTACTTCTCCCCACTCTTTACCGGCAGCTGGTGCAGCTCTATTCTTTTTTTCTGCAATTATACATAAGGTCACGTGAAATCATACATCAGCAACTCATTGCCTTGCACAGATTGTAATGCTGTGGCTTGCCAAATATAATCCTCCAAAGTACAATTTTCCAGCTGAAATGTATCTACTAATCCCCTTATTGATTAATTAAGACTTTCACCTCAGTCCCTGGTGCCCCCATGGAATTTTGATTCTATACTATGGAACACTTTCAATATGGCTCACGCTGAGTACTTTTTTTCTTTTTTAATCTCACCATTATGACCTTAATGACAAAGTAACATTGCAAAAGGTAGGTCACTTTGGAGTTCCTCTAAAATCTGACAAACTGGATCTTCTCCAACATCCTCCATTACTTAGCCTAGTCCAGGGGAAGCTCAAGGCAGATATGACACATCATCTCACCTGGGTATGTTGCAATAATGAAAATTACCAATACCCTTGTCTGGACACTTGAGAGTAAGAGGCTCCAGAAGGTGACTCATCTCTAACAGGTATTTTCATTTTTGCAGATGCTGTGGGACTTGAAATCGTAGCATCTGGTCCTTGAAGCATTTCTATTGCCTGCCAGTTTTGCTTCAGATCCCCATCAAAATGTGTTGGGATGGCTCTAACCATACAATTCTTTCAACTTTGAGGGTTGGGAATTCAAAGTAGTGTTTATATTCTGAAAAAAGTAATCATTAAAAATGTCACAAGACACACACGAACACATACAAATACACACTCACATATTTTGTGGGCTTCCTTATTAACCTTAGTGTCTTGGCCCTTTTCCAAGACAATTGAGCAATTGCATTCTGCTATGTCCATACTCCCCACACATTTTTTTAATTGAGGATTTATCCTTGCTTCCCTTCTTAAATTCTATCACAATTTATGCAGGTTAGCAAGATGGACATACCAGGGCTGTCCCAAAGCTTCCTCATCTCTGATTGTTGAGAAAGTTGGCATTCTGAGAATGTAAGCTCTTCCTTAAGGGTCTGTAATGGCTTGAGAAGCGATTCTACAAAATAATTTTCCCTTAGAACAACCTCTGAAACTAGTTGGCAGAATTGGTGTAGAACCTCCATAATGGATTCACTTGCCAGATACACGAAAAGTCCGTCACCAACATCTAGGGGGTGGGATGGAAGAAATCAGGCTTTTTTGCTAATCCTAGCAAAGGGAACCTTTGAGTCCCAGTACTACAGCACCCAAACTCCACACACTTCTGTGCCATTCCAACATAGGTGCATTCTTGGCACGCAAGTTCCCCATCATGCACCTGAGTCTCACTCCCCTCCATGCATGAGACACCAAAATGACCAGGTATACCTGAAGAATCACATGGAAAAGCCATGAACTTCAGAAATTCACAAAATAAGAGGGACAAGAAAATGAGCAGTACTCAAGCCTCACCCAAATACTTCACCATTTGAACATTCTTTTAGGTCATGCCCCACTCTATGAAGGGACAATTCCACCATTGGTGGGGACAGCTACCCTTATTTCCTTATGAAAAAAGGTTGCCTGCAGTCACACCTAAGTGTGCACTATCCCTTTAAGTAAATCCTACTTTTTGCACAACTTTATATCTCCTAGAATTCTTTCATACTCAGAGACAAGAACTTGAATCAAACCCAGCCGTGGCGGGTGATGGTATGGTGCTCTTGCTCACAGCACTAGATCAAAATTTTGGAATGTATCTATTTTACTTCCATACCAGTGGTTATTACTACCCTGTTTGTTGATTCCATTTTTTACCAAGAAATATGGTCAGACCTTGCCATAACTAAATAAACCAACAGAAAAGGAGCCAAAACAATCCATTATCTGACCATGATACATTAGACGGCTAGCATCAGGATAGAATGCTTGGTTATATATACTGCAGAGCCTTTTGAAAAGTGTCATAAGTATAAAAACTAAAATTTGGTGTATTTTTAAAAGATTTATTTACTTATTTGAAAGTCAGAGTTACACAGAGAGAGAAGGAGAGGCAGAGATAGAGAGAGAGAGAGAGAGAGAGAGAGAGGTCTTCTGTCCACTGCTGCACTCACCAGTTGGCTACAATGGCCAGAGCTGAGCTGATTCGAAGCCAGGAGCCAGGAGCTTCCTCCAGGTCTCCCATGCGGGTTCAGGGGCCCAAGGACTTGGGCCATCTTGTACTGCTTTCCCAAGCCATAGCAGAGAGCTGGAGCGGAAGTGGAGCAGCTGAGACACCAACCAGCGCCCATATGGGATGCCGGCACTGCAGGTGGTGGCTTTACTCTCTATGCCACAGCACCCGCCCCAAATCTGGTGTAGTAATCATTATTATTTATAAAATTCCAGATGTTTTTGTGACTATTTTTATATGGCCGCAACATATATGGTAGTCATATAGGACCATTAATTGAAGTCAAGGTTGTCAGTTACTAACTATATCTAATTTGATGTAAAGGGAACAGAAATGCAAGAAGATGGTCACATTAAGAGAAATATGCAACTCAATTCCCTAGTCTTAAAGAAAAGAATTATAAGGCAGCAATGAATATGTGAATTTTATCTTCCTTTGGACTTTGCAATTAATAAGATGAGTATTTGATTCTCTGTTAGAAAGAATCTCTGAATTCATTACCTTCATGTAATGTCAAGATCTGTCACAAAGTAAAACTGAAGGAGTAGGCATTGTGACACAGCTGAATAAGCTTGTCCTTTGTGATGTTGGCCTCCCATATTAGAATGCTATTTTGAGGCCAATTACACTGCTTCCCATCCAGCTCCTTGATAATGTGCCTAAGATGCACCAAATGATGGTTCAAGCTTGAATTTCTGCCATTTATGTGGAAAACTCAGGTGGAATTTATGAATGCCAAGTTTAGCCTGGTCAAAATTTGGGTATAGTGACCATGAGGAATGAGCCAGCGAGTTAAGATTAGTCTCTCTCTCTCTCTCTCTCTCTCTCTCTCTCTCTTTCTCTCCCTCCCTCCCTCTCTCCCCCCTCTCCCTCTCTCCCCCTCTCTCTCCCTCTCTCTCTCTCTCTCCCTCTCTATGTCTCCATTTCTCTGTCACTCTACCTTTCAAATAGGTAAATAAACTTTAATATATATTATATATATATATATGTATATAGGTAAAGATCATGCACAAATAGGACAAGCCCAACTTCTTAAGTCTTTAAGGCAGCAACTCTCTAGTTTTGATATTTTTGATCAACAACACCCTATCAACAGATGATCACTGTAATGACTGAAGCCTTTAAGGTGGAATACCAAAACCCTGAAAAGGAAGAGTCCAGATGACCATGGAGAAAATCTGGCTTCCTAACCAGCGCTCTCCCCATTAGACCATATCCACTTCCTCAGAAAGACTTGTTGTGTTCCCAAATCAGCTTCTTGGTGTCACCCATGGACTTTGGCTATAGTCATCTGGTGAACAGCACATCTTTATACACCTGGCATGCATTAGGTTCTGGATTAATGGTTCATACCAATTTCACTTTCTTGATAACTATGAACATTTGTGACTAGTGTTATCATTGATAGAAAAGAAACTTGAACTCCTGCAAGGTTAAATTATCTGTCCAAGGTAGCACATCACAAGATGCACTCTGCAATGTTATCTCTATCTAGCCACAAAGCTGTACAACAAATTGATGTTATTTTACTTAACAGTGTGAGTAAGCAGTGTTGGTCAAGCATTGCCTATGTATTAAAATTATACTAGAGGCCGGCGCCGCGGCTCACTAGGCTAATCCTCCGCCTTGCGGCGCCGGCACACCGGGTTCTAGTCCCGGTCGGTGCGCCGGATTCTGTCCCGGTTGCCCCTCTTCCAGGCCAGCTCTCTGCTGTGGCCAGGGAGTGCAGTGGAGGATGGCCCAGGTGCTTGGGCCCTGACCCCATGGGAGACCAGGATGGGTACCTGGCTCCTGCCATCGGATCAGTGCGATGTGCCGGCCGCAGCGCGCCAGCCGCGGCAGCCATTGGAGGGTGAACCAACGGCAAAGGAAGACCTTTCTCTCTGTCTCTCTCTCTCACTGTCCACTCTGCCTGTCAAAAAAAAAAAAAAAAAAAATTGAACTGCCTAAAAGCACAACCTAGCTTCTGAGTGTCAGAAAAAGATTTGTACCAACTCTGGCATATCTGCAAAGCCTGTGCTCATTCTACCATCTTCCCAAAGGAAGTCACTTTTTATAAGTTTGTAAATGTCCCTTTATAGTCCTATGTAATGCCCCTTATTGTCTTCAAAGGAACACATTCCATTGACCATGTTGATAATCCACAGCAGCAGAATTTCTCTTTTAGAATAAAATGCAATTATCTTCCTCCTAGGTTGTTGCCATAGAAGATGCTCTAAAGGAGGAAGCACAAAGCAATTGTGTTAATTTGCTTCTGCAATTGCAAAGTAATAATGAGATTTAACTGTTCATCAAGTTCAGAATGGTCCCAGGTAGAAAAACGTCCTGATATCTCACTTCAATATACTGGGTTTCATGTATCTCTCAGCTCCTCAGATTGTTACTGTTATGAGAAAAGGGAATGAAAAGCTTTACTCTTAATTTTCCAACTTCACTCACATAGTGTTCAATCTACAAAACTTTCCATATTTCCTAAAGCTAAAGCAGAAAATACCATCAAGGTTGGGATTCTGCAAATGAGTGATGTGTGCTGACATAAGTTCTTTCAGATCTGGAAAAGCACAGGGCAAGAAGGTACCACCACACTGCGTTAACAGTTTTTATTTTTCCTACTTATACTCTGCCTGTGGCTGTGAGGGACTTCACAAATATTTACTGAGCAGTATCTCTTTCAAATACTGTGATATCTGTTGGGAAGCAGAATAAGGTGCTGCCCTGTTCTAAAGACATTTATTCCTGCTGGAAGATAGCTCTGTATCACTCCTCACAGGCCTGGAATAGCACATAGACGCCCACAGAGGCATGAGGGCTTCCTATGATCGCCCTAGAGGAGCACTCTGTTTTTGCAATGTCCACACAGAGCCCTGATCTTCCAGGGACAGATTTAATTTTTCAACTAGATCCTTAAATTTATGAAGCTATGGTAAAGTCCATTTATGCATCTCTTATTCTCTGGAACTCACCATTTCTGGGTGTGTCGTGTCTTAAAACATGACTACAAGGAGTAGTGGAAGATGGTGGATTTAAGAGAATGAGTTTGAATTCCAGCCCTGTACTTAAAAATCAAGCAATTGCAAAGCCAACTCTCTCAACTTGGGAGTTCTCATGTGGGAAACCTATTGAAACCATTTACCTCAAAAATCATGAGAATACTGAAAAATGCAGGAACAGTGTGCATGAAGAAAATGGATTTATTAGTTGACAGCTTCAGTCTAAGAAAAAGATTTTATTTCAAAAGTATTTATTTGAAACGCAGAGTTATGGGATGGGAGTGGGGAGTTAGCTTCTGTTTGCTGGTATACTCCCCAAATCTCTGCAATGGCCAGGGACGGGCCAGGCCCAGGTCACAAGCCAGGAACTCTTTGCAGGTCATCCTGTGGGTGACAGGGGCCCATGCACTTGGGCTGTCATCTGCTGCTTTCCCAAGTGCATTACCAGGGAGCTGGAAGGGAAGTGGAAGAGCCAGAACTCAAAGAGGCACCCATACTGGATGCAGGTGTTGCAGATGTTGGCTTAACCAGCTATGTCACAATACAGGCCCCATAAAAAGGCCTCTAAATGAGTAAGAGTGTAACCTGGAATATCTCAGCCCCTTTTTAAATCTGAGATCCCATAGTGAGGAAAACATAAGCTTTCCTGGAACTTTGCATCAACTGGAATATACATATATGGAATATACATATAAGCATATACAATAAAACCTGATTTCCCCTCTTTCTGTTTGAGGTAAAATGGATGTCCTTTCCACATTTACATATTGATCTAGGTTCAAAATAAAATTAAATTGGATCAGGAGTTGTGGTACAGCATAGAGCTTCTGTCTGCATCTCTGGCATCCCATATAGGTGCCGGTTTGTGTCATGGCTATTCCACTTCCATCCAGCTCCTAGCTAATGGCTTGGGAAACAGCAGAAGATGACCCAAGTATTTGGGACCTTAATGGGAGTTCTAAGATCTTGGTCTGGCCAGTCTTGGCCATTTGACCATCTGGGGAGTGAAGCAGAGGATGGAAAGCTCTCTCTCTCTCTCTCTCTCCCCCTCTCTGTCTGCCTTGCCATCTCTCCTTCTCCCTGTATATGTAACTCTAACATTCAAATAAATAAATAAATCTTAGAAACCAAGAACCAATTCTTTATTTCATCAGAAGGCCATTCAAATACCTAAATACAGTTTTGCATTGACTCATTGACACACTCCATCATAGAAAATATGACTTTGTTCCTATGTAATGTAATAACACTTCTGACCAGCTTCCTGGAGCCTGCAATGAAACTTAATATTCATAATTAAAATCATTCGTCTTAAGACAAAATTTTTGATATTTTTATTGATACATAGAAAATGAAGTATACAGTTTTGAAGAGAACAAAAATGGCTTGTGCTCACACTACTGGTTGCTGGTAGCTTAAACTGGGAGAATGGGGAAACTCTGTGCACTAGAAAAAAGCAGGATGAAGATGAGTGCCTGAATCTCAGAGGCTGAAGATGGGATGGGAGGTAGATGGAGCTAAATTTCCTCTAATGAAAAACCTAGCTATCTTGACAGGTCACCAAAGGCTAGTCCTGGTAGCCAAGATATTACAAACTAGCACCTACTGTGCAGCCAAGAAATTGAAACTGTTTCAAAGCAAGACTCTGAGGATCACTCTGACAAGTGAGCTCCAAGTTCAGCTGAGAATTTGAACCCCCTGAGGAATCTTTTGAAAATGCATGTTCCTGAGTTCTGTGCTAAAGCTTCCTGAGCTATGCCCAAGAAATCTTCTATGTTAGCCAATGATATCAACTCAGGCTGACTTTAGCAATAAAGGAATGCATTGAAAGGATAATGGGAAGTTCCCAGATTTTTTTTTAAGATTTATGTATTTATTGGAAAATCACAGTTACAGAGAGAGAGAGAGAGAGAGAATCTTCCATCTGCTGGTTCACTCCCCAGATGGCTGCAACAACTGGGGTTGAGACGGCCATAACTAGGAGCCAGGAGCTTCTTCCAGGTCTCTCACATAGGTAGTAGGGGCCCAAGCATTTGGCCATCTTCTGCTGCATTTCCCATACCATTAGTGTGGACCTGGATGGGAAGTGGGACAGCCAGGACACAAACCAGTTTCTAAATGGGATGCCAGCATTGCAGGGGGGAGCTTTCTCGCTATGCCACAATGTTGGCCCCAGTTCTTAGATTTTTGAGAAATGATAAAGAATCAAACTCGAGAAACTTCTAGTGACATAGAGTGATAGGCAACCAGATCTGGTGGAATCCACGTCAGAGCAAGCCAAGAAGATACCGCATCCTGGAGTAGAATAAAGCCAGGTAGAAGACTGGAGGACAGACAATGCACAACATTTGCCAGTGTTAGGAGTCACTTGAGCACAGTGGGAACACTAAAAACCTGAGCACGCAATAAACACTCAAGCTCCAACATGCTGACAGCTTCTCTACAGCCAGGAGTTCCCTGTTGTTTGGCACACTGACTTTTGCAAGCACAGACATAACTTATCCTTGTTTACCATGATAGACAATGTTATGTGTGGGGACCCAACATATTCAAAGGGTGTGCAAAAGTATTAACATAAATATTAAATTAGTTTCTGATTTCTTTTTTGATATTTATTTAATAATTATTTTGTTTATTTAAAAGGAGAGAGAGAGAGAGAGAGAGAGAGAGAGAGAGAGAGAGAATGAATCATCTTTCATCTGCTGGTTCGCTCTCCAAATGCCCCAAATACCTAGAACTGAGCCTACTCCAAAGCTAGGAGCCAGGAACTCAGTTTGGGTCTCCCATGTGGGTGGAAGTGACCAAGCACTTCAACCATCACAGCTGTCACCCATGGTCTGCCTTATCAGGAAGCTAGAGTCAGAAGTAGAACTGAGTATCAGACCCAGGCACTCCAAAATGGGACCTGGACATATTAATTGGCATTGCAACCACTAGGTCAAATGCCCATATCCACAATTACCTTATGTTTTTGAAATAGGACTATTCATAACAATTTTCAAAGACTTTGAAAACACCTATATTTAAGAACAACAGTGTGAAAGAGTGGGACTTGGTAGGGGGTTGACTGTGACAAACATGTAAAAATATGAGGGATTGACTTGACTGTGAAGGAAAAGCAAATAGATTATGCCTTCCCAAAGTCATAAAGGTGATAGTCTTGCCTGTCACCTCTCATGTTTCTCCCACTTTGCTTTTCCAGCACTGTTCTCCCCGCCTCTATGACATCACTCCTAGTTATTTCTCTTTTCTTTCTCAGTCAAGAGCAGAGAACCAGGTGCTAACATTTTGTTAGCACTTTCTTGTGCTTTGCTGTTGTGTAATGGTTTTTCTCTGTGAACATCCCCATCACTCCATGAATATGACTGAGATGAAGGCAGAGTGCTTCATGATCTAAAAATTAACTGACACCCATAGAAGGTCCACTTTCTAGATTCTGATTCCTGTTGCTGAGAGACACGGTAAAAAGCAACAAAGGAATCAGGCTGCAGAAATACCTGGGCAGGTTGTTTAAATCCCAACCCAGAATCATTGACTGACTCTGGATTAAGAATGGAAGGGGAATTTCACTTTGTATCAAAGGCTATAAGTGATTCTAGATATGGAAACATGAAAGCATCACTTAGGAAGAGCAGTCCCTTTACACAGATTGTATGTGATTTTTTTTTTCATTTTTAGGCTGAATCACAAAAGAAAAATACACATTGGAACCTAAAGCAAGAGATTTCTAAAACTTCTACTAAGGGATTCTAAAAAATTTTGTAATATCCTGCCATATTTTTCTCTTCAAGATGTGTATATATGAGCCAAGTAACACCCCAGAAAAACATTTTTGTCCTAAAAATATAGAATGAGAATTCTTCCAGAGATCTCCTGTGTATATCTACCAGAACTTCTTGAAGGGGTGGAATTGGTAGATGTCATCTTCAAGCATATTAGATATTGTAAAGATGATAATCCACTGTGTCAGAAACACTTGCAATCGTAATGCTGAGTTGTATTTTCATTTGTTCAGACTTTACCGGACTTAATTTTGCCAGCATGATATGTATAAAATAGCATAACCACATTGTGGTTTTTATTTGCACTTACCCAATTAACATTTGAACATTTTTTAACGGGTCATGGTGATTTAACTTCCTATTTGTGAACAAACTGTTATAATCTTAACCTTTGTTTCTTTTCTATTATCAGATAAATAATAGAAGAGCTCATTGGCTAGGGATGCCCATATTTCATATCAGAGCACCAGTTTGGGTCCTGGCACCTCCACTACTAAGCTGACTTTCTGTTAATGCATATTGGGAGGCAGCAGATAATAGCCCTAGCGATTACTTCCCTGTCAACCACATGGTATACCTGCATGGCATTCTTTACTATGGCTTCAGTCTGTCCCATGCCCGCCTTTTGTGTGCAATTGCAGAGTGAACCAGGAAATATTTTCTCTTTCTCTCTCTCTCTCTCTCTCTCTCTCTCTCTCTCATTCTGCCTTTCAAGTAGATGAAAATAAAAGATGAAAATAAGCATTTAATACTTACACAATTAATATTAATTTATTATCTAGATGCTTTACAACTTTATTATCTTTAAAATTTAATGCACTCAATTTCTCAAATCCTTTTCTTTTAGATATTATTCATGGATTGTTTTTGTAACTTTTCACGATGCCGAAAACATCAACATTTAATTCCCTCCTTTTTCAGAATCTGAAAATCATTTCTTGTGTAGATTTTTAATCTGCCCAGAATTGGTTATTTATTATAGCATGGCTCATATTTTGTTATATTTATAGCGAACCATCCCAAACAATCTCTTGAATTATTACTACTCTCAACAACTATTTTATCTGCAATGCTAGCTCAGTAGCACTGTACTATCCCCTTAGCCTAGAGAGATACATTGAAGATTGCCAGTAGAGACCTGGAACCACTGATGGTATCCAAAACCCTATAAATACTAGGTATTTTTCTATGCATATGAATATATTCCTAAGATATAAATTTAAATATTATGCCTACTAAAAGATGAACAGCAGTAACCCATAACAAAACAAAGCAGTTATAACAATATAGTCTAATAGAAGTTATGAAAATGTGGTCTTTGGCGCTTTAAGGATCAAGACAAACATTAACATGTTTAGAGTGCAGTTGACTATGGCTAACTAAAACTTTGGGAAATGAAACTACAATGAAAGGGTATATCCCTCCCTATCAATTTCTCACATGTCAATGAGACTAATTTTGAGCTCTCTTCTAACCCTATATTTTCACTTTGCTCCAGCATCTGCTGAACATAACTTTAATAGCTATAAATTCTAAAGAAATCCTCATAATCTCACTGAGTCACACTCCCCTGCCTTCTGCCTTCTGAAAACATCCTAGCAATTTCTGACCCATGTGAACTTCAGAATCACCATACCAAGTTCTGTAATCAAATCCTCTGGATTTGGGTTTGTGTTGTATGAGGTTCATGGGATATTTAGAAGAAAACTGTTCTTTATAATATTGTTTCTTCATAGTTATGACATATGGCACATATATTCAGATATTTTTCATTACTTTGAAGAACGTATAATATTTTTCTCTGTCATGATCTTTGCTAATTTTTTTATAAAGAGTTTCACAGAGAGAGAAAAGGTAGAGAGACAGAGAGACAGAGAGAGAGTGGTCTTCCATCTGATGGTTCACTCCCCAATTGGCCACAATAGCCAGAGCTGCGCCGATCCGAAGCCAGGAGGCAGGAGCTTTTTTTTGGGTCTCTCACATGGTGCAGGGGCCCAGTGACTTGGGCCATCTTCTACTGCTTTCCCAGGCCATGGCAGAGAGCTGGATCAGAAGAGGAGAAGCGGAGACAAACCGGCACCCATATGGGATGCCAGATCTTCAGGCCAGGGCGTTAACCCACTGTGCCACAGTGCCATTCCCATTGGCTAATCTTTTACTAAATTTAATTATAGGGCCCTTACTGATAGAGTGGCAATAAAATACACCTTAACTGGTCAAGTTTTGGAGCTGCTTTGATGGAAGATCAGACAGAAATGTTACCTAACCTTCACATATGTTTGTGTGGTCAATGAGATGTGTCCGTTTATTAAATTTTGAAGTTCTTTTTAAGGATGTATGAAAATGCTATTAATTTTTAGATGCATGTCATAAATAAAATTACTATTATTTTAATAGTTTGTAGCCATTTATGTAGAAAATAACATGCTGGTTTTTTTTCAGTCCTAACCATTGTGTGCCTCTCTATGCATTTCTTAATGGCTTGTTTCAATTCATTATAATACCAACTAGAAACATAGACAGGAGGTGATTATGTTGTCCTTGCTACTAAGTTATTAGAAAATGTTTTTCAAATCTGCTCATATAATTGGTAGTTGCTGACAAATTGTAAGCATTTTTAGTTCAATTAAGGAAATTTCATTCTACTACCACTTCCTAAGACTTTATAAAATATCATAAATATTAAATAATATTGTTAAATATATTTCAGCAACTATGGTTATAAACCTGTTTTATTTTTAATTTGTTTAATATTGACAGATTATAATTTATTAGATTTTATTTTTAATTTTTCTTGTTTTTAAGATGTATTTCATTTATCTATTTGAAAGGCAGACCAACAAAGAGGTGGGGGTGGGATTTTCTATCTGCTAGTTCATTCCCAAAGTGGCCAAACAGCTAGGAGCCAAGAACTCCATTGTGGTCTCTAACATGATAACAGGGACCCATATATTTGTACTATCATATATTACCTTCTCAGACACATTACCAAAAAGCTGGATCGCAGGCATAATATCTGCAGAATATCTAGGACTCAACATGACACTCCAATATTGTGTATTTGAAACAGGGGTTGAACTGGCTGTGTCACAAAGCCAGTCTCTGATTTATTTTGTACACAATAACTTCATTTATATAAAAATATACAAAATTTAAATAATTTTATATAGCATTTTCTTATTATCTATAATATTTCTGTGGAAATTTTTGTTACACCAATAGTAAATATTTGTTCCTTTTTTTCATCAACATTGATAGAAATGTACTTATTTCAGTATTCATTTAGATTTTGGGCAAAGTTCTTCTTTTATAAACAAACATGAAGATGTATTGAATAGCTATTAAGCCAAATTTTCCTATTTATTAGATTCTAGAAATGTATATGATTACTCAACTCTTCTAACATATTTGAATACAATTTTCACTCTGTGATCTTTAATGTTTGTTTTTTTCATTGCATGTATTCAAAGATAAATTCCCACAACTACATTTTTTCATTTTTAATTAACTGTATAAACAGAAAATCAACTCTAGTAAAGACTGCAACAATTTGCACTCACACACACACACAAAATATAAAAAAAAAAAACAAAACTGAGAACACGTTTCACAAGTTAACTCTCATAGTACAACACATTAAGAACAGAGGTCCTGCATGGAGTGTAAGCACACAGCAATTCCAATTTTTCATTTGTTTGTTTGTTTATTTATTTATTTATTTATTTTTGACAGGCAGTGTTAGACAGTGAGAGAGGGAGACAGAGAGAAAGGTCTTCCTTCCATTGGTTCACCTCCCAAATGGCCACCATGGCTGGCGCGCTCTGCCGATCTGAAGCCAGGAGCCAGGTCTCCTGGTCTCCCATGAGGGTGCAGCACCCAAGCACTTGGGCCATCCTCCACTGCCCTCCTGGGTCACAGCAGAGAGCTGGACTGGAAGAGGAGCAACCGGGACTAGAGCCCAGTGCTCATATGGGATGCCAGTGCCACAGGTGGAGGATTAACCAAGTGAGCCACGGCACCAGCCCCCCTCCCAATTTTTCTCCAAAGAAAAATTGAGGTAAAATGTAATTACCTTGGTAATTAACTTCAGTTGTCTAAATAAACATATTGATTACCATTTCTGGGCCCCCCCTTCAGATATTGAATAATTACGTCTGGAGCAAGCATTTGCCCTAGGCTTTAACACATCTATGAAAATGCCCAGATATTGGTTCTTGGTTCCACTCCCAACTCTGGTTCCTGAATCTAGTTTTTCTGGTAAGGCAGAGCCTGGGAAGCAGTAGTTGTGTCTTCTGTGTGGGATACTTGGATTGAATTCATGCTTTGGTTTGGCCTTCCCCTCATCTCCCTACTCCCAGTCATTGCAGAAATTGGGAGATGAACCAGCAAAGAGTTCACTCACTCATTCACTCTCTCCCTGACTCTCAACATTACACACTCAGCAAATTATAGCTTTTGACATATGTTTAGAACATGAGGATGAAGTCCCTCATATTTATTTCTATTGTACCCTCCTCATTAAAATACAGTTCCTGTACCCTTAATATTTCAATTTACTTTCATTATGATTAAATGAGTTAATAAACTACTGTATGACCAAATGTATGATATAATTTTTATTCACCTGGAATCAATTACAGGTGTTATTTTAGTTTACTTCATTTTTTAACTTTTATTTAATGAATATAAATTTCCAAAGTACAGCTTATGGATTACAATGGCTTCCCCGCCTCCCATAACTTCCCTCCCACCCGCAACCCTCCCCTCTCCTGCTTCCTCTCCCCTTCCATTCACATCAAGATTCATTTTCAATTATCTCTATATACATAAGATCAATTTAGCATATATTAAGTAAAGCTTTCAACAGTTTGCACCCACACAGAAACACAAAGTGTAAAATTCTCACCAATAGAATATAATGACACATCAGGAAAAATCATCTACCCAGACCAAGAGGGATTTATCCCTGGTATGCAGGGATTGTTCAATGTTCGCATCTTGATCAATGTGATACACCACATTAATAAACTGCAGAAGAAAAACCATATGATTATCTCAATAGATGTAGAGAAAGCATTCGATAAAATTCAACACCCGTTCATGATGAAAACTCTAAGCAAATTGTGTATAAAAGGAACGTTCCTCAATACAATCAAAGCAATCTATGAAAAACCCACGGCCAACATCCTATTGAATGGGGAAAAGTTGGAAGCATTTCCACTGAGATCTGGTACCAGACAGGGATGCCCACTCTCACCACTGCTATTCAATATAGTTCTGGAAGTTTTAGCCAGAGCCTTCAGGCAAGAAAAAGAAATTAAAGGGATACAAATTGGGAAGGAAGAACTCAAACTATCCCTCTTTGGAGATGATATGATTCTTTATTAGGGGACCCAAAGAACTCTACTAAGAGATTATTGGAACTCATAGAAGAGTTTGGCAAAGTAGCAGGGTATAAAATCAATGCACAAAAATCAACAGCCTTTGTATACACAGGCAATGCCACAGCTGAGAAAGTACTGCTAAGATCAATCCCATTCACAATAGCCACAAAAACAACCAAATACCTTGGAATAAATTTAACCAAGGACGTTAACGATCTCTATGATGAGAATTACAAAATCTTAAAGAAATAGAAGAGGATACCAAGAAATGGAAAAAATCTTCCGTGCTCATGGATTGGAAGAATCAACATCATCAAAATGTCCATTCTCCCAAAAGCAATTTATAGATTCAATGCGATACCAATCAAAATACCAAAGACATTCTTCTCAGATCTGGAAAAAATTTTGCTGAAATTCATATGGAGACACAGGAGACCTCAAATAGCTAAAGCAATCTTACACAACAAAAACAAAGCTGGAGGCATCACAATACCAGATTTCAGGACATAATACAGGGAAGTTGTAATCAGAACAGCATGGTAATGGTACAGAAACAGATGGATAGACCAGTGAACAGAATAGAAACACCAGAAATCAATCCAAACATCTATAGCCAACTTATATTTGATCAAGGATCTAAAACCAATTCCTGGAGCAAGGACAGTCTATTCAATAAATGGTGCTGGGAAAACTGAATTTCCATGTGCAGAAACATGAAGCAAGACCCTCACCTTACACCTTACACAAAAATCCACTCAACATGGATTAAAGACCTAAGTCTGGTTTACTTCATTTTTAATATACTCATCACTAATATACTCCCAAAGACAAAATTTTCCTTGGGATATGTTGAATATACTGGAAAATCTTGGGGGTATCCCTGCTTTCCATCTTAGCAGAACTATTCTGATCTCAAATCTTTGGTTTATAGATCTTAGGGCCGGCACTGTAGCACAGTGTGTTAATGCCCTGGCCTGAAGCGCTGGCATCCCCTATGGGCGCCAGTTCAAGATCCAGCTGCCTTTTTTTTTTTTTTTTTTTTTTTTTTTGACAGGCAGAGTGGATAGTGTGAGAGAGAGAGAGACAGGGAGAAAGGTCTTCCTATGCCGTTGGTTCACCCTCCAATGGCTGCTGCGGCCGGCACGCTGTGGCCGGGGCACCGCGCTGATCCAATGGCAGGAGCCAGGTACTTATCCTGGTCTCCCATGGAGTGCAGGGTCCAAGCACTTGGGCCATCCTCCACTGCACTCCCTGGCCACAGCAGAGAGCTGGCCTGGAAGAGGAGCAACCGGGACAGAATCCGGTGCCCGGATCGGGACTAGAACCCGGTGTGCTGGCGCCACAAGGCAGAGGATTAGCCTAGTGAGCCGCAGCGCCGGCTCGGCTGCTCCTCTTCCAACCCAGCTCTCTGCTATGTCCTGGGAAAGCAGTAGAAGATGGCCCAAGTCCTTGGGCCCCTGCACCGGCATGGGAGACCCAGAAGAAGCTCCTGGCTCCTGGCTTTGGATTTTTGCAGCTCTGGCCATGTGGCCAATTGGTGAGTGAACCAGCAGATGGAAGACCTCTCTCTCTCTCTCTCTCTCTCTCAGTGTAACTCTGACTTTCAAATAAATAAAATAAATCTTTTTTAAAAAGTTGTTTGTAAACATTTACATGAAAACATTTTTAAAATTATTTCTCACATGGGAAAGTCCACCCATGTCTTCCTATTTTATAGACTTTACCATTTTCAATGAAACTCACAATAGTTGCTGAAAAAGTATGCTTAGATTTTTTGGGAAAACTTGTAGTGTTCATACTGTATTGAAATTTTTCTCTTGTGTTGAATTCCATATTATTTTCCAGCATTTGAAATACTATTATACTGTCTTCTAGCTCCCTGTATTGTAGAGAAAGTCATTATCTACTCTAATATTCATTTTTAATTTTTTTCTCATTTTTTTCTTTCTAGACATTTTTAGCATTTTGTCCTTATTTTGTCTGAAATTAACTATAAGTTTTGCAGTGGATTTTCTCCCTTATATTTATTATTCAGGAAACTCAGGGAACTCTTTTCAATTTCAAAAGACATGTATTTCAGCTCTGCATAATTTTTCAATTTCTTCCTACTACATTTACATTTAATGTTTTCTTTTCCCCTTCTCTTCTCTTCTCTTCCCTTCCCTTCCCTTCCCTTCCCTCCCCTTCCCTTCCCATCCCTTGCCTTTCTATCCCTACTTTTCTCTTCCTTCCCTTTGTTTCCTTTTCCTTCCCTCCCCCTCCCAGCCCTCTTTACATTCTCTCCCTCTCTCTTTCCCTGTTCCCTCTCTCTCTTTCATTCACTATCTCTGCTTCTTTATTTTCCTTCCCCATCCCACTGTTATTATTGGACATCTTTTAAATATCTATTTTTTCCTATATTTATCTTTTTAATATTTTTAAAATTTTATTTATTAACAGAGTTACACAGAGAGGGAAGGAGAGGCAGAGAGAGAGAGAGGTCTTCTCTCCTCTGGTTCAATCCCCAATTAGCTGCAATGGCCAGAGCTGCACTGGGATCCAAAACCAGGAGCCAGGAGCATCTTCCGGGTCTCCCACAGAGCTGGGACCCAAGGGCTTGGGCCATCCTCTACTACCCTCCTAGGTCATACCAGAACACTAGATCAGAAGTGGAGCAGCCCAGACTTGACTGGCAGCCATACGGGATGTCAGCACTGCAGGCTGAGGCTTTACCTGCTACACCACAGTGCCGGCTCCTCCTATATTCTATTTCTGTATTCATTGTTCTATTTCCATTTTCAGCTTTCATAAGTTTATTAGAAGCCATTTTAAAAATTCCATCATGTTTTCATTTCTAAGAGTGCACTTCTAATTTATTAATATTTCTCATTTTAACATTCACACCTTATAGTTAGACACCATACTATTTTACGTCTTTCTAAACATGCTTACAACACATCTGTTGGTTTGGTAAAAATAATTTCTTGCATGGGTCTTTATTTCCAAATAGTTTTTTTTTCTCAATTTGACTTTGTTATTTTGATTTCTTTTATATTTGAAATTTGATTAACTTGTAGGTGATTTTAGTTGTATGTTAACATTCAATGTCAAGCCACGAAAAGTACTAGTGTGCCTACTAAATACCAAGGGGCTTTTGTTGTAGTGGACTTCTCTATTTAAGAATATGTCATGAAGTTTTCCTTTTCACTGGAGATAATGACCAGTATTTCCAGCAGGGGGTACTATGAAGTGGATGTGGGGAGTACATGCAAAGCTCTGTGGCCATTGTCAGAGGCAATGCATTGTTTCACCTCCCATTGCAGTTTTTTTTTTTTTTTTAGATTTATTTATTTATTTGAAAGGCAGAGTTACAGAGAGGCAGAAACAGAAAGAGAGAGAGAGAGAGAGAGAGAGAGAGAGAGAGAGAGAGGTTTTCCATCCACTTATTTACTCCCTAAAAGGCCACAATGGCCTGAGCGGGGTCAATTCGAAGCTAGAAACCAGGAGCTTCTTTCTGATCTCCCACATGAGTGGCAGGGGACCAAGCACTTAGGCTCTCCTCTACTGATTTGCTTGGCCACAGCTGAGAGCTGGATCACACGTGAAGCATCCGGGACTTAAACCGGCACCCATTTGGGATGCCGGCACTGCAGGTGGCAGCTTTACCTGCTATGCTACAGCACCTAACCTACTCCTCCACTTCAATTTTTTTTTTTTTTTTCCCTATTCCCAAGTGCTATTAACTCTCCTCCAGCTTGACCCATTTGGCTGTTAGCCCTCTTCCAGTTCAACTTGTTCAGGTGAAGATGTCATTAGGGACTGAGTAGGAAAAGTGATACTGAGGATCTATTTTCTTTTATGTATTTTCAACCACTTTCCTTTAGCTTCATTCATTGCCACCCTTCTCCTTATGGGTACACAGCTCTTCTTATTTCTGGACTTTTATTGGGTTTCTAAGATAAAGCATCCTAATTTGTTTTGTTTGTTTCAAATTTCCTTCCCACACGCTTAAATTTTAGATTCTCATATCCTAGAAATCAAGTTTTTCTCTCATCTATGTCACAGTATCATATTTTTACTAATATCCCGTGGCTATCATTGTCTTCTTCCTCATTTCCTTTGTATTGATGAGCTTATAACTTTTTATAAAAATAGAATTCATTTTTGAGCAGTTTTACATTCAAAGAAAAATTAAGTGGAAGATACAGAGTTGTCCTATGTGTCTTATACTCCACAGCTTGCACATCCACTGCCATTATCAACATCTCCCAAAGACTGGATCTTAATGATGAGCCCATGCAGATGCATCATTAGCCCCCAAATTCTGTTGTTTATGGGAGAGTTCCTTTCAATGATGTGCATTCTCTGCATTTGGACAAATGTGTGATAATATGCATTGGCTGTCATAGTAGCATGCAGAATACTTTCACTGCCTTAAAAGTTATCTACGTTTTTTTGATTATGTATCCTTTCCTCCCCAGCTACTCCATGAAACCACTGATCATTTTTTTGTCTCCACATTTTTACTTTTCCAGGATGTCATATAGTTGGATCATACATTATGTAGCCCTTCCATTTTACTTTACTATACTAAATAAAAGCTGTTTATTTCCTTTATATCTTTTTATAACTAGATAGCTAATTTTTGTAATATTAGATAATATTTCATTGTCTAGATGAATCAGTTTATACATTCAACTACTAAAGGATATCTTTGTAACTTTAAAGCTTATTTAAATATTTGTGTGCAAATTTTATTGTGAAGATATCTTTTAACCTCTTTGGATAAATGTTAATGAGTTTTCTGGATATTATAACTGCATAGTTAATTTTGTAATAAGCTGTCAAACTTTCTTCATGGTAGCTGTTGAATTTTCATCTTTTATCAGCAATAAACTAGAGTTCTTATTGCTCCAGTCCTTGGTTAGCATTTGGTGTTTCAGTGACCTGAATTTTGTGTTTTCTAACAGGAGTATAGTGGTATCTGCTTTTTCAATTTGCAT
Organism: Oryctolagus cuniculus; assembly: GCF_964237555.1. Classification (NCBI taxonomy): domain Eukaryota; kingdom Metazoa; phylum Chordata; class Mammalia; order Lagomorpha; family Leporidae; genus Oryctolagus; species Oryctolagus cuniculus. Next base: position 124,412,126 of record NC_091434.1, read on the forward strand.
TTATCTGATAACATATGAGGTAGAATGCCTTTTTATATGCTTATTTTACATCTATATATCATTTTATATTAAATGTCTATTCAGGTGTTCAGATAATTTTTAATTGCATGGTTCATTTTCTTATTGTTGAGTTTTAAGGTTTTTTTTGGTATATTTTGAATAACAATCCTGTATCAGATATATCTCTTGCAATTTTTACTCTGTGGCTTGTTTCTCATTCCCTTGATGGTAACTTTTGCATGAGTAGAACTTTTATTTTAGTTTTAATAAAGTCCAATTCATTAATTCTTTCTTTCATAGATCATGACTCTGGTGTTGCATCTAAAACAGTCTTTGCCAAACCCAAGGTCATCAAGATTTTCCCCTGAGTCATCCTGTAGGTATTTTATAACTTTCTGTTTTAAATTTTATACTATGATCCATTGTGAGTTAGTTTTTAAAAGGATTTAAAATCTTTGTTTAAATTTATTCTTTTACACTTTTAACTGAACATTAAAAGTTCCAACATCATTTGTTGAAAAGACTGTCTTTTCTCCATTGTATTGTCTTTCTTCCTTTGTCAAAAGTTGACTATACTCATGTGAATCTATTTGTGAACTCTCTATTCTGCACTGTTAACCTGTTCTCTACTCTTTCACAAATATTTGGCTGTCTCAAAGACTGCAGCTTTCTAAGTCCTGAAGTCAGATAACATCATCCCTTCCATCATTAATATTATGATGGACATTCTGCATCTCCCTGTAAAGGTTAGGATCAGATTGTTGATATCAGACAATAACTGATTACTATTTTGACATTTTGACTGGGAGTGTGTTGAATAAATATATCAGATTGTGAAGAACTGACATGTTGGTACTCCTATCCATGAACATGGATATTCTCTTACTTGTTTATGTTTATTTCATTCAACTCAGTTGTGTAGTTTCCCTCTTAGAGATATGGTTCTTCTTTTGCTGCATGTATACATCAGTATTTCATTTTGAGGGGGTGGTAATAAAAGTAGTACTACATTTTAAATTTCAACTTTCACTTGTCATTGATTGTAAATTGATTTTTTGAATGAATTCTTCTATAGAAATTAGATAAGAAAATATTTCACAACTTGACAATGTATGGAGGAAAGCCTTTGATGCATAGTTTTCATCACTTGTAATCACCAGCTTGTGTATTTGGGCATGTCACACATATGTCAAATGGGTGTGCTGCTCTGTATCAGCACTCTATCTCTTGTTCTGCCTTTCTCTGGTTATATGAATTTATAAATATTCCTGAATGATTGAGTATGCTTCTAAGAATTCTGTTGCTTTTTTGCATGAACACCTGTTAAATACAGCCACTGAACCATAATCTCCACCAAACCTACATACAGCTGAACTAACTACTGGGAGTTTTGCCTGTGTCTGCAGAAAAAGCAGAGCAGATGGTTTGATAATTAAAGAGTTCTCCACTGATGATGTCCCCATCGTAGGCTTTCTATTGAATATTAATATCCATGCACTTCCCCTGCCAGCCTTTCTTTCTCTCACACAATCCAATTGACTTTCGGATACTGTGGAACTTAATATATATGTGCATTAAAATTCTTTGCTTCATTTTAATGAATGGCACTATGTTACTTTAGCAATGACTTTGTTTTATATATACAAAATAAGATAGAGTATACAGAACAAACAAAGAGAATGTAAAAAATTTCTTAACAGATGTATATTTAATTGGCCTGTCCTCTTGACACTCATACACATGTAATGGGGAATACATGATGTTCTTCTCGTCTTTTCTCTTCTCTATAAAGTCATGTTTAGATTCATTACGGAAACTGAGGAAAATTGATAGTTTTTTCTGATCAAACACATTTTCTGATTAATCTTGACATCTTGATCTAATGACAATAAATGGGATTAATTTAGCTTGTATGTCCTTTTAGAGACATCTTTGCAAAGAAATGTCAGTTCTGGAAGTATTTGTTTAGATCAAAATACACAACAAAGCTTATAACCTCTCTCAATTAAGGGTTGCTTTAAAGCCATGCATCTTTCTATTTTTCTTTCATTTCTACCTCTATTTCCATGCTAATTCTAATAGTATACATTGCAATTTTGTTAAATTACAACAATTATCCAAATGTCCTTTATTTTTTACTTTTAAGTGAAGAGTTGCAATTGAGAAATGGCTTCCATCAAACATAATCAACTGAATCTAGCAACTATAAGTATGAACTTTGAAGCAGATATTTCAACAGATGAGCCTTGTTTAATGAGTACAATATTATTTAATACTTTATGAGAGAAATTGAAATAGAAGATATAGCGAAGCCATGTCAAGCTAAGTGACCCCAGAAACAAATATGCTATTGTAAGCCACCACATTTGGGGGTAATTTGTTTATCAACGATAAGTAATCAATATAAAATCAAAATTAAAAAATGCACACACATACATAAATATGTATGTAGACATCTATGTGTGTACATACTCATATGAAGAGTTTTCAAAAATTATGGAAAAAAGAATTTAAAGATTAGTTTATTTTGGTACAAGGAATTTAAAATTCATGCAGTTTTTTTCATAATGTGCATTTCAATGAATGTTTGGAGAACCTCCATATGCCTGGAATTAATTTTTGAACAAAAAACAATATTTTTATATTTTAATTCCAATTGTCCATGACCTTTTTGATGATCCCTTATCTACACTGATGTCCCTGTTTCCTTAAAACCCATTTTAAGTTGGAACAATTGTAAGTTGAAAATGGATTTAATGCACCTAACCTATTGAATGGCTTACCTTAAACTTGCTCAGAACATTTATTTTTGCCTATAGCTTGGCAAATCATCTAACACAAACTGTGTTTTATATATGATAACTGTGTGATCCCATGACTAACTGGGAGGTGTAGCTTGCTGCCTCTGCTCAGAATTGTAAGAATATATGGTAGCACATATTACTGGTCTGGAAGAAGATAAGATTAAAATCCAAAATTTAAGGTTTGTTCTTTATGAATGTGTGCTAATTTTGCACAATTATAAAGTCAAAACTTTCTGAGTTGAAATCTTGTATATCGTGGATGGCTTAATATATTAACTTTCATCTTCAACCACAATGACAGGATAGCCCCAGAGGATGTGTCTTACTACTCATTCAAATAAAATTCAGGAAAGTATCAACAATGGACGGATGTCCGTAGAGAAGTGATCTCTGATCAGTTACCATTGTCTATCACACAGCAGCTCTCTGACCTTCTACCTAACAGAACTTGAAACTTGATCCTTCAGTGATTTAATTTGAGGGTTGATTCATGAACAAAAGAAGCATGGACTGTGCAAAATAAGTAAATGAATATGGATTAAATGTAACAAACATGAGTTCCTATGGATGAAAAATCACTGGACATGATCTAGAGCTTTCTGCCCCTACAAATTGCCAACATGCCGGTAACCTATTTCCTCATATTTCCCTCTGAAAATTCAAAGGAATGGTCCCCACACCAGTGTTCCTGGAGATTACTGCATGGATAGTACCTTTGTTTATTTCTCTGTTTCTCCTTGCTAAGTCTTTTATTGCTGAACAGCACCTATGATTAACAAAGCTTTTCTCTGGCCAGCGCCGTGGTTCACTTAGCTAATCCTCCACCTGTGGTGCCAGCATCCCATATGGGCGCCAGGTTCTAGTCCCGGTTGCTCCACTTCCAGTCCAGCTCTCTGCTGTGGCCCAAGAGGGCAGTGGAGGATGGCCCAAGTGCTTGGGTGCTGCACCCACATGGCAGACCAGGAAGAAGCACCTGGCTCCTGCCTCCTGGCTTTGGATCGGCACAGCGCTGGCTGTAGCGGCCATTTGAGGAGTGAACCAAAGGAAGGAAGACCTTTATCTCTGTCTCTGTATCTCACTATCTAACTCTTAACTCTGCCTGTCAAAAAAAAAAAAAAAAAAAAAAAAAAAAAGCTTTTGTCTAGGAGATTAAGACCATGCTCCTTCAAGCCCACGCCCAGGGATCATCTATTGTGCCCATCTCTGCCCATATTAACTGTGCCCTGGTTTCTTAACTCAGTGCTAAGTGTCTATGTTTCCCTGGGTATGTCTGGAAGGTGCACTGTTGCTCTACTCTGCATGGGCTACTACACAGAATCAAGGATAGAGTGAAACCAAAAAAAAAAAAAAAATTGTTTTTGAATGTTTTCCTGTGATATCTGTTACCTTATGGATTTATATAGGAGGGTCAGGAAGCATGTATCCTAATGAGCAAAGTTTGGGATTACAGTCCCTTTCACAGTTGCATCTCCATTTATTTCATTTTGAATAAGTTATTTGTATGAGCTTTTGTTTACTCACCCACATTTGGCACAAAAATTTCTAAAGCATACTTTCAACATGAGAACTCAATAGTAAAAAGAAATAAGGCTGAATTACAAGCATTAAATTCTCCAAGTACTTGCCTAAAGGCTTTACATAGGTTTTAAGTTTCATCATAAAAGCCATGGTATAGGATAGGTACAACTATTTTTCTCATTTTATTGATAAGAGAAGCAGAGCTCAGATAAGTCAAATAATTTGCTCAAAGCTATGGAACTCATAAATAATGGAGCTCAGATTTGAGCCCTTGTAGTCTTCTCTTAAGAAATATTTTTATCTGTTTGTTGTAATTGATGTTGCATGAAAATAGAATATATTTGAGGAGAGAACCCAGAAGAGTTCCCAGCACATAGTAATATACAACGTACTATTACTTGGTTTTTAACTAAGATTGTAACTATCTGTTGTGGTGCATAAATCATTTAGTCTCAATATTTATGATCAGTCTCATATATAATAGCAAGGTTTGTGCCACTGATTGTTTCTGTTCCAGAAAAACTCAAAGAATACTTAGATGTGGATGAAAATATTCACTCCTGCTTTATTGTTCTTCCTTCTTTTCTTTCATTCCTTCTTCCCTTTTCCCTTCCCCCTTGTAACTTTTTAAAATTCATTCAAAAATGTGTATTGTGCACCCACCATGTGCCAGGAACAGTGCTTATCTCTGGGGATCATAGCCAGGTTAGACTGCAGTAAGAAAACCGAAGGAAACTGTGGTATAAATTGTGCTTGTTTGTTTCTGACCAGAGTGTCTGAAATGGATAGATGGACTGTGTTCTAGTCCACCCTTACTCAGGACCTGATGACAGAAACCTATCTCTTAGTTCCAGGACTGCTAAGGCAAGAACTGGAGTGTGCTACTCATGTGCTAGCTCACTAAGTTGCTGGAAAGAGATATTTGTCACGTACAGGTACCACTTTTGGACCAGACACAGCACACTGAAAGAGGCAGAAACGTGCAATGACCCAGGTGGAGATCTGTATGGTGGACCTCATGGAGACCTCGAGAGATCGTCACACTCCTGTGTCCTTGACTACATGTCTATTGAATTCAAGGAGGCAGATATACACGTCGAAATACTTCCCCACCACCTTGTTTCTAACTCATTACTGGGGTCTCATTTTTTGTGTTTTCCTTCACCTATTCAATCTAGTGAATAACAATCTATTCACTGAAACTACAGGGCATCTTAGGCACTGCAGATATGGCAAACAATATTAAAAATGAAAATAAAGGAAAAGTGCTGTCTCCCCCTGCCCACGCAATGTATGTTGCAATGCCAGAAAAATAAATAAATACATAATAAATAAATAAATAAATATGGATTCATATTTTGAAAAATAAAACAGGGATTGGAAAAGAAAAAAGATGTCTTGGATGAGATTCTTTTTAAAGATTCATTTATTTATTTGAAAGGCAGAGTTAGAGAGAGAGAGAGAGAGAGATTGTCCATCCGTTGGTTCACTCCCCAAAAGCCTACAATGGCCGGAATTGGGATGATCCGAAACCAGGAGCCAATAGCTTCCTCCAGGTCTCCCACGTGGGTGCAGCTGCCCATGGACTTGGGCCATCTTTCACTGCTCTTCCAGGCCATAGCAAAGAGATGGATTAGAAGTAGAACAGCCAGAACTGGAAAATGTACCCATATGGGATGCTGGCACCACAGGCAGAGTATTTACCCACTATGTCACAATGCAGGCCCAAGAGGTTCATTTTAAATAGCGTAATTAGGGCCTGTCCTGCTGAGAAATTGAACTTAAACAATGACAGGAAAGAAATGAGGGGATGAGGCTTAGCACTATTACCTGAGGAAAGGTTATGCTATTCAAAGAAAACTGCAAACCCCAGTGCCCTGAGGCAGAGTGCACTAGAAGGAGCCTGCTTCCAGCAAGAAGCATGAGACTTGGCCGGCGCCGTGGCTCAATAGGCTAATCCTCCACCTTGCGGCGCAGCACACCAGGTTCTAGTCCCGGTTGGGGCGCCAGATTCTGTCCCGGTTGCCCCTCTTCCAGGCCAGCTCTCTGCTATGGCCAGGGAGTACAGTGGAGGATGGCCCAGGTGCTTGGGCCCTGCACCCCATGGGAGACCAGGATAAGCACCTAGCTCCTGCCATCAGATCAGCTGCAGCGCGCCGGCCGCGGTGGCCATTGGAGTGTGAACCAATGGCAAAGGAAGACCTTTCTCTCTCTCTCTCACTGTCCACTCTGCCTGAAAAAAAAAAAAAAAAAGAAGCATGAGACTGATGAGACTGGCCAGGCATTGGGGGAGTGTGGGAGGAGAGGAGGAGAGGAAGGCAGAAGGCAGAGGGTATAGGCCAGGTGAGGGACCCAGCAGCCAATTTGGAATTTGGGTGTTATGGTATTTGGAGGAGGTTCAGTAGGTTTCAAACAGAAAAGTAACATAGTCTTCCTCTACAAGATGGAGGGGATGGATCACAAAAGCTGGAAGACCACAGTTGTTTAGTTGGAGCAGCTCAGGAGTTGATGGTGAGAAGCCAGCTGAGCAATCATGGCAGCTTCTGGAGTAGTAGAAGCAGCCAAGATGAGGAGTGGTCAGATCTAGATGTATTTGGAAGGAAGAGTGGAGTATACTCTAAGAGAACTGTCACAGCCATAGGCTTGAGAGTAGCTGCAACACCCACTCCAGTGTCATAGAGCCCTGGGTTAGCTCTGTGATGTCACTTAGCACTGTGATGCAAACTGGCCTGGGGATTTCCAGCAGTGGCCAAAGGGTTTCCAGGGAACAAGACCACTTCAGCACAGATGCAATTTTTTGTAACCGTAAATCAATGCTTGCCTTTACAGGAATAGCTGGACTGTCCTCCTTAAAGCTACAAGAACAGATGATCTCTATGAGCCCTTTCAGATGAGCAGAGTTATATGGGTACTGAAATTCTCATGGAGCTTGGATGATTACCTGAGAAGGTCAAAGAGGAGCCACTCCATTCATTCCATGGGCATTTACCAAGCCTAGACAAACTCTCCATTCTGGAATTACAAATGTGAGCAAAACCATTTCTGATCTTAAAGGCACCCTCCATCTAGTGTGTGGACAATAACAAGATGGAGTGCCTGATTAAGAGCTAAGAGAGGGAAAGGAGAGTTGACCCAAAGCATTGGGACTCAGCTGGGAATGACAGAGGACCAATTCTTCATGCTGAGAACTCGTGCCCTTCCCAAGGCCCAGATTCTCATGCCCTAGAAAAGATACATCATGGGATAATCTCTGTGATCTCGCTATCTCATAAGCAGCACATTGTTCCCTCTGCAATCAGAGAATCCTGGTAATCCTAATTAAAATTCAGGGGGAAGATAATTTAATCACTCTCACCACTGAAAATGCTTTTACATACCATGCAGGCAATGAATACATTAGATTCCAGTCCTGGTTCTTGTCTCTGCAGAGGTGAAACACTAAGTGGAGACTAGTGCCATGTGCAAATAGAAGGGTTTATTTAACAATGAGGGAAGAAACACATGCTCTCACCTGAGTGTGGGCTGCCTCACACTGAGATACACCAAACACAAACAGGTCAAAGGGTTGCCCGTGAACAACAGAAAAAGAAAACCCTAAGTGCTGGGGCATTCCCACCAAGAGTGAGAGAGGTCTCTTGGAGACTGGGCCATGGGAAGTGAGCCAGCAGATGAAAGACCACTCTCTGTCTCTCCCTCTCTCTGTAACTCTGCCTTTCAAATAAGTAAATAAATCTTTTAAAAAACACAACCATGTAGGCCTGAAAAAATGTTTTTCATATATTTATTTGAAAGCAAGAGTCAGGTAGAGAAATAACAAGCCCTCATACTTTGGTTTTCCAAATGCCTGCAGTGGCTGGGGACAAGGATGGGGAGAGGTAGAGATCACTTGAGCCATCACCACTGCCTCCCAGGGTCTACATGCTTGGGAATCAGGAGCTGGAATTTCATACTTATCCCACGCATTCTGTGATCAGATATAAGGAGTCCATACACTTGAGGTGTCATTAAGTAACCTCAAGCAGGAACTGCTGGGAGGAAAGCTGTGTTTACCTGTGACAGTGCACTAAAGAAACTATAACCCTAAGAAGCAGTTTGTTAGGGATTTTATAGTGCCCAGGATGTAGAAAGGGGGAGCAGTTTGTATGTTCAAAACTTTGAATTAGTTGGGTTTTTGCAAATTTGCCAGGCTCTTTCTGACCACAATGTTTTAAGATAAGCATTCCTGGAACATTCTCTGATAAACAAGCACTGAGGAGTAACTGTGTCAGATTCTCTACTCCTGTTCTTGTTACCCCTCTTAGTTACTGCTTTACCCTAGTCCTAACCTAGTATAAACACCTGCCCAAGAGCACTTCCCAGTGGTTGTCCCTTGATCTCTTCATGGAGAACTCTTGTGTTTCAGGAAGATGAGAATGAAGCCTTAGAATGCACTTCACTTTAAAGACAGCCCACATGATATGAGTCAAACTATTGAGTGCCAAATATTTAGTGCAAAATATTTTGCTTTTCAAAGCCATGATGAGGAGCAGAGTGGATCAACATGCTGGAGCAGAATTAGTTCTAGTGTTCTCTAGTGCACAAGGTAACCACAGTCTAATTTTTATATATTTCAAAATAACCAAGAGTCCAAAGGTTTCCAACACATAATGATACTAAGTATTTGAAGAGGGGCTGGAGTTGAGGCACAGTGGTAAGCCGCTTCCAGGGATGCCAGGATTCCCCATCACAGCACCTATTCCAGTCTCTGCTGCTCCACCTGCAATCCAGATGCTTGCTAGTGCACATGGGAAGGCAGCAGATGACACTCCAGATACTTGGGCCCCTGACATCAACGTGGGATGGACCTCCGGGCTCCTGGTTTGGGCCTGGTCCAAATCCCCACCATTGAGGCCACTTGGAGAATAAACCAGTGAATGAAAGATCCCTCCCTCTCTCTTTTTCCCATATACTTTCAGCTAAATAGCATCAATCTTTAAAAATGTAAGTGTCTAAGAAGATGGAAATGTTAATTACCCCAATCTCCTTATACACCATATATGTGTGTCAAATTATTATCCTCTACCCTATAATTATATACAAATCCTTGGATCAATTTAAAATGACATTTAAACATCTTTATGTAAATAAATAACTAAATTTTTGATTTCTTATTCTCAAGAGCATGTGTGCCCTTTCAAACGCTTTATTTACTATGGCCTAAACGTGAAAGGCTCTCTCTATGATAAGGCCCATTGAGGTGGTTTTGCTTTTTCAGAGAAGCATTTTTCTTTGCATAAAACTTCCAATTGTATGCAGCATCAAATCCTACTGAATTTGCTGCTGGTTGGAAATGAGATCAGAACCAATCCAAGCCTCCAAGTAGTGCCCTGGGTGCAAGGCTCTCTGAATTTGACTTTTTAAAAAATTAATTTAAAAAAACCAACAGAACATAACCAAAAATCCGATTTGATTTTGTGTCCAAGCTAACAATTGAGTCCTTGAATCTAAATTACACTGCTATGTCTCAGTTTCCTGACTGTTGAAAATAGAGAGAATAATACCAATAAATGAAATAATGCACATGAAATGCCTGACACAGAGTTTACTCAAATGATGGTAGTTATTTCATTACCATTATAACTGTTATTCCTGTCTTAGTCATCTGTCTTCATTGGTTGGCTCTAGGAAGAAATGAGACTGACATGAATGTATTTATTTTAATGCCTATACTGCTGAGAATAAAATAAAGAAACTCAACAAAAGTCACACACTTCTAATACATGTTACAGGAATGCAATGAGTAAGGGCTGGAAGGCACTGAAAAATGAGAAAGAAGACTTGAGAAATAAATCAGGTTCTCAATTAATTAAACCAAAGGCTTTTTGTGAGGGAATTTGGTAGAGCAAATAGCATAAATGTCTAGTTCATAAGTAGATCTTTGTTTTGCATCTAAATATCTATGATCTCCAAAATTTTGTGGAAAATATGTATTATAGAAAAAGCTATGCATGAATTTAAAAAATTGAAACTAAATAAGTTTATTTCTCTTTTAAAAAGATTTATTTATTTATTTGAAAGGCAATGTTAGAGAGAGAGAAGGAGAGGAAAAAACAGTGAGAGAGATTTCCTTCCAGTGGTTCACTCCCCAAAAAGCCAAAATGGCCATAGCTGGTTCGAATTGAAATGAGGAGGTCGGGAGCTTTTTCCAGGCCCCCTACATGAGTGCAGAAACCCAACCACCTGAGCCATCCTCCTGTGTTTCTGAGGCACATTAGCAGGGAGGGAGCTGGACTGGAAATGAAGCATCCAGGACACAAACTGGTGCATATATGGGATGATGGCGTTGTAAGCAGTGGCTTGACTTGCTACACCAGGGCACTAGCCCCTAAATGTATCTTTTAATGCCATTTTTCCAAAAACATTTTGAACTGTGCTTGTATATGTAGAGGCAATATTTAACATTTGATTTTAAGAACTATTTGCGACTTGTGAAAGTAAGTGGTAATTTCATGTCTTTCCTCAAGAAAAATCATTGTAGGCAAATTTATTTTAAAAAGGAAAACAAAATATACATGAAATCATTGTTTGAAAATAAAGTGAGAAACATGAATTCAATAAAAGGGTGGGTAAGTTATAAAATGAAATGTATTATCTTTAAAAATCTCAGAACTGCATTTTTCAACTCTTTAAAAAAATAATGATTTTTTCAGTATAATTTAGCAAGTATTCATCAATATATTTGGGAAATGCCTTAAAATCATCCAATCACTATCAACAATTTGCATGTTTCTACAAGAATTTTCTCTGTATTATCCTCTGTTATCATGTGCTTAAGTCTCATTATCTAACATAAACAATGGATGCTGCTTTCTTTCACTTCATGTTGACATTTTTCCAAGGTTGGCATGATCCTTATTTACAGTATTTTCCAGTTTATTATAGTATACCTTTCAGTGTACCTACCCCTAACAGCAATTTACTTATTTACATCATTGTGATAAGATGTTTGAGTTTTTTTTTTTATTCACAATTTTGAACTTTTGTTTTATTTGTCTATTAGCTATTCAATAGAATAAAAATAGGATTAGTAGGGAACAGAAACTCAGAGTTTCAAAGATCATCCTGTAAAGTAAATCATGGAGTTTGGGAGGGATGCAGAAAATTGTGTAGCTCCGCTTTGAGTTTCACATTGAAGGGTGACCCTACTCACTCCATAAGGGGGAACCATAGACTTTTTGCAAGATATAATCTATCCTAACCATCTCATTGTCATTCTCCTTCCAACCAAACCTTTGACAGATCACATCAAGTCACACTTTAACCCCTGACATCCATAAAAAGATCCGTGACACATTTAAAATTAAGGTACAGTGATAAATCATGTCAACCCATAAAACAGATATTGATGTGTGTTTGTCATTTTATTTTGGCAGATGAAACACTTTGATACATACGTATGGAAAGGATAGGTAATTTCATGGCTTTAGTCTGGGGCTGTCCTTTATCAGCTATCTTTTACAGCTAGCTCCAGGGAGTCCTCTGTAGACTTGAGAAACTTCTGTGCCCTTGACCTCAATGCTGTGATTGTTTTCTGTATACTTTTCATTAGTTGAATTAATCTTTTTGTTTATTTTTTAACAATTAGGTCATCATTCAAGTTCATTGTGAAACTTTGTTTTTGCTTTTCTTTTTGATACAGATAAGGAAAATTACCAGGGATATAATTAGATTTGGAAACATTATGCATGTCTCTTGAATAAACACTGTATTGGGCACAGTGAAATGCTGAGAAGATGTGGGCGATTTGGCAGGTAGCTTGTATCAGCCAAGCAAATAAGGCGCAGTTAATATCTACTCCAGAAAAGTATTTTATGCTATATAGGAAATGGATCCTTGAGTTGCATTACTTTCATGGGTTTGGCTCTAACTCTTCCAGCCCTTCTCCAATGGCAGGGACTCTCTACAGTCTAATAGAGAAGATGCTGAGCACCAGCTAAACATGTACACTACTCTATGCCATGTAATAAGGATTTTCATGTCACATTATTTTAATTTTTTCTTCTCAAATATCTTGATCAGTTTTAAGTAGTTCTATTTTTCAGGTTCCAATAAAGAGACTGAAACTCAAAGATGTTTAAATTATCTTGTGCATAGCAGGTAGAAGTATTTATATAAACCTAGCTTATTGGTTTTTCACTGGGAAATATTGCTATTGAGTGATGTAATACTATCCAAACAGGAAAAGTTTGTACCTTCTTTATATATACCAGGAATTCTTTATTATTCCTGACACTATCATGATGGTCTAGCTGTAAATCAGAAAAATAATCATCCAAACAAGCCAATCAATGCAGGCAAGAAAATGGCTTCACCACTTTTTAGCACCATTAGACCTAACAAGATAACAAAACTTACTGATACACAGCTAAAATGGTATACATCTTGAAATGATATTAATAAGATGATCTGGAGAAAAAATGTTCTGATATCATCTACTAATAGCTTTAATAGTATTAATTAAAAACAGCTATGTAGATGCCAGAAAAGCATGTGTCCAGTTATTTGAGATTAGTTTGCTTACAGCTTTTGGATCAAAATTTCTTTGTTTATAAAATTCATGGATTGAAAGAGATTGAAATTCCAACCATTGTCAAAGTATGCTTTGTATTCTGCAATGGACAGAAGACTGTGTAACTGTGTAACTGTGTAACTGTGGTATCTGTTTAAAGCCATAGGGTGGGAGGTAAGGGAATGGTGATAGCATCACAAACTGCTAATCTAATATGCGTATGGCAGTGTGCTAGGTGTTTCACAGAGGCTTAACATTGATCTTACCAAAACTGCACTAAGTCAGTATTGCTATGTATATTTCAAAGGAAGGATACTGCTAGAATGAATGACTGGATCCAGATTTTAAAAACTCTGAAGTTACTGAGATGTTGAAGAAAATAAGTGGAATAATAAACAGAGATTCTAAGGAACCTGGATAATGAAAAATTAAATCCTTTTCATAAAAGAGTATTTTTCTGTGTTTGGCTTGGATTTTGGTTTTGTTGGTGAACCCCAGGAAGTCTAGCTGACAAGCACTAAGAACTTTTCTCAATACATATTGAGAAGGAAATAGCTGAGATTTTGTAATGGTAATAAGGATCCAGAAATTGATTCTCATTCTAAATAACTTTGTCCATTCAACTCCAAACTTGGAATGCTTCCTTGGAACTAAAAATGACATTATATTCACTCAAGGTCCATTCTGCTTAGTAATATTTCTTGCATTCATCTTACTGGGAGTCAATTAAGAATTAAATGCTGGTGCTCCAGCTTTCCGTTATGTCCTTCTTTTCCCTAGTGTTTTCTTGTGAAACTAATAAGGTCTGGCTTTTGAGTAGACCACACGTTACACCTGCCCCACTTGACTTTTTTCCAGGAAGGAAAAATCAGTTTATATCTGATTTTTATACTGACCATCTTACGGCTTTGGAAGAAAATCTCCATTCATTCTTAGGTTCATGTTTATTAAACTTTACAACAATTTTCTCATGTGGAGATTTAACTGCTGTTTTATAAGGAAAATTAATAGATATATTCAGCAAAATATTAAAGACTTTATTTAAGACAATGAAATAATTTTCATGGAGTATTCTACATTATTTTAAAGTATGATCAGGTCCACAGTCTAAAGGTAAACTTAGAATGCACTTTAAATTGAAATGAATTTAAATAGTAGTTATACATTTAAAACTATCTGAGGGCCGGCACCACGGCTTACTAGGCTAATCCTCTGCCTTGCAGCGCCGCACACCGGGTTCTAGTCCCGGTCGGGGCACCGGATTCTGTCCCGGTTGCCCTTCTTCCAGGCCAGCTCTCTGCTGTGGCCAGGGAGTGCAGTGGAGGATGGCCCAAGTGCTTGGGCCCTGCACCCACATGGGAGACCAGGAGAAGCACCTGGCTCCTGGCTTCGGATCAGTGCGGTGCACCGGCCGCAGCACGCCGGCTGTGGCGGCCATTTGAGGGTGAACCAACGGCAAAGACCTTTCTCTCTGTCTCTCTCTCTCACTGTCCACTCTGCCTGTCAAAAAATAAAAAAAAAAAATGAATAAAAAGAAAGTGTATTTGTGGGGGCTGGTGCTGTGGTGCAGTGGGTTAACACCCTGGCCTGAAGCACTGGCATCTCATATGGGTGCTGGTTCTAGTCCTGGCTGCTCCAGTTCTGATCCGGCTCTCTGCTATGGCCTGAGAAAGCAGTAGAAGATGGCGCAAGTCCTTGGGCCCCTGCACCCACGTGGGAGACCTGGAAGAAGCTCCTGGCTTCGGATCAGCGCATCTCTGGCAGTTGTAGCCATCTGGGGAGTGAACCATCTGATGGAAGATCTCTCTCTCTCTCTCTCTCTCTCTGCCTCTCCTCTCTCTATGTAACACTGACTTTCAAGTATCACACAGTTATTCTTAAGTGTTGAAAATTAACTGAAATGTGATCCCTGTTAAACATAAGAGTGGGAATAAGAGAGGGAAGAGATGTATAATTTGGGGCATGCTCGGGCTGACTTGCCCCAATTGGTAAAGTTGGAAACATACCAGGGGATTCCAATTCAATCCCATCAAGGTGGCATGTGCCAATGCCATCTCACTATTCCAAGTGATCAATTTCAGTTCACAATTGATCATAATGAAAGGACTAAGAGTCAAAGGGAGCACATAAACAAGTCTAGTATCTGCTAACACTAACCGATAAAATAAATAAAGGGGAGAGTGATCCAACATGGGAAGTGAGATACTCAGCAGACTCATAGAATGGCGGATGTCCTAAATAGCACTCTGGCCTCAGAATCAGCCCTAAAGGCATTCGGATCTGGCTGAAAAGCCCATGAGAGTATTTCAGGCATGGAAAGCCAAGACACTGGCAAAAAGATCTCTGTGAGTGAGATCCCAGTGGAAAGAACAGGTCTTCAAAGAGGGAGGTGCCTTTCTCTGAAGGGAGGAGAGAACCTCCACTTTGACTATGACCTTGTCTAAACAAGATAAGAGTCGGAGAACTCAAGGGGCTTCCATAGCCTTGGAAACTCATGTCTGGTGCATAGGGAGATTATTGATGCCATAAACAGGAGTGTCAATTTGTAAAGTCAACAACAGGAGTCACTGTGCACTTACTCCTCATGTAGGATCTCTGTCCTTAATGTGCTGTGCATTGAAATTTAATGCTATAACGAGTACTCAAACAGTATATTTCACTTTGTGTTTCTATGGGGGTGCAAACGATTGAAATCTTTACTTAATGTACACTAAACTGATCTTCTGTAAAAAAAAAAAAAAAAAAAAAAAGAAATTATCAATTCCCAACTTGACTCTCACTGGGATTAAACATGACAATAGGTCTGATCTGATTTCATCATCATTTAAAAAAAAAATCATCTATTATTTTTCACTTTATGTTTCTGTGTGGGAACAAACTGTTGAAATCCTTACTTAAGGTATACTAAGCTGATCTTCTGTATATTAAGATAATCGAAAATGAATCTTGATGTGAATGGAAGGGGAGAGGGAGTGGGAAAGGGGAGGGTTGTGGGTGGGAGGGACGGTATGGGGGGGGAAGCCATTGTAACCCATGAGTCGTACTTTGGAAATTTATATTCATTAAATAAAAGATAAAAAAAAAGAAAATAGATAAATCTTTAAAGAAAAGTGTATTTGTGCATATGTGTGTATATGTGTGCACATATGTTCATGTGCATATTTATAGACATATACAATGTCATGATAAAGAAGCATCTGAAAATAATAGGCAAATAATTTGTTTTTGAGAAGCAAGACAAAACCATGAAGTCTGATAATATCAGTACATAATATTCTTTATGGCTACATAGGGGAAAATATTTGCATATCAAAAATGCATTCTTTATGTGTAAGTAAATGTTGACTATATTAGATATTGCCATAAACTGGGTTCATGGTTCTCTTTCTTTCCTGTATCAAACAGAGAGATAAAAATAAGTGAGACACCCCTTAATAGGCATTTTCTAGTTAGGGGCTCTATCTCAAAACTTGCTATAGGCCGGCGCTGCGACTCACTTGGCTAATCCTTCACCTGCAGCGCTGGTATCCCAGGTTCTAGTCTGGGTCGGGGCACCAGATTCTGCCCCGGTTGCCCCTCTTCCAGGCCAGCTCTCTGCTGTGGCCCTGGAAGGCAGTGGAGGATGGCCCAAGTGCTTGGGCCCTGCACCCACATGGGAGACCAGGAGAAGCACCTGGCTCCTGGCTTTGGATCAGCAAAGCGCGCCGGCCTCAGCGGCCATTTTGGGGGTGAACCAACGGAAAGGAAGACCTTTCTCTCTGTCTCTCTCTCACTGTGTAACTCTGCCTGTCAAAAAAAAAAAAAAAAAAAAAAAAAAAAAAACTGGCTCTAGCTCTTCCTGAAAGTAGCCATGTCCCTGTGAATATTCCTGAGAGTGACAACATTATGGAGGAATTTGCTCATTTGTGCATTTCTGCATATATTTAGAAGATAATATATCAGGAATTAATTGATTACATTGCTTTTGTACAAAAAATTCCAAATCTGCACATAATCCATCATTTGCATTTCCATGAACTTTTTAAATACCTTTCAGATTCATTTGACCTTGAAATGAAACAAAACTGTTTATAACAAAATCTAGTAAACTCCACACTCATTTCCTCCATGCCCCAAACCCTCAGTCTAAAGTAATTTCATTCAAATATCTTTTTTTTATATTTCCTTTGTTATTTCAATAATAACTAGAAATGGCTCTATGATACAGTTATTATAAAGTAATCATAATTCACACTTTTTAAATCAATCATAGAATATTAATATCTTAACTGCTCTTAGCAAATAAAGATTTGAAATTCACCTGAAACCTGAACTCAGCTGAGTGTGTTCTGAGTTCAGGTTTGAGATTCTGTGCTGTTCCTATCCTCTACTTTTTGATATAGAAATCCTTTATGTAGAACAGATGGTCCCAATAAGCCCACACGCTTGCAGCCCACACTTCATGCAATGAACTTTCATGCCTCCATGTCTTCTTTTACATCATTTTAATATACTAAATTTATCTCACCTGCTCATTCAAAGATAAGACTCTTTCCTGAGGCCTTATTTGACTATTTCAGGTACTATAACCTTTTCTTTCTCTAGTATTAATTACAATCCCATATTTATTACCACAGTTATAGCAGGCAACTCTCTTATCCTTTAATCTTCACAGCAATCTCTGAGTTGGGCATTTGTATCCAATGCATAGAGGAGGAAACTATCATAGAAAGATTTAAAAATTTTCTCAGGAACACATAGCTCTGCAGTTCCAGGACTGAAATTTAAGCACAAACTAACCTGCACTCAAAGTCCACAATTGATTTAGGAAGCACTCAATGGCTGATGTAATTTCCCTCTCTTTCCCTCTTCTACTGTACTGAATTTTGCTGAAAATTTAATATTTTCACTTTTGATAAGTTATTTATATTTCCGATTCTCATGTGTACCTTCCAATCACTGCCTTAAGGGCAGTGTATCCCACTCAGTGATTAACACAAAGTAGGAAGCTCAAGAGACTTCTGATGAACCAGTGTTAAAACACAGTCCGAAGGTAAATATACAAGTTGAAACTTGTGTTGATTTCAGACTAATATGGCTGACAAACTTCACAATCTTAATAGACATCACATCAGGAAAACTAAGGTCAAAAAAGAGTGTTTTTTGAGGGGGTTGTAACATAATTTCTCAATTTACTTAGAATTATACAGAGGATAGCTAAACAGGTATTAATGTCCACGATGGTGCGAATCTAGCACTTGGAGTCTTTCAGAGACTGTTCACAGATTTAGTTATGAGGTTCTCCTTCCTCTGTGACTGACTTCCTGTCTGTGAATAGTGCATTATTAAAATTTTAGCTTAGCTTGATACAACTTGAGATATCATATTTCTTAAAAGGGAAAAAATATGTGTTCCAAAGATACTACGAATCTTATTCATTTGGGTGATATAGATATAGATATAGACAGATATAAAATTTTGTTTAAGAAATACAGTAAGATTTTCTATCCATCTAGGGTCTAAAAATGGAAGAAATAAAACTTTTTTTTAACAACATAAATACAAGAGCCAAAGTCTCTTTCAGTAGGGAAAGCTTTGTGATTAGTGGAGTGTATACAATTATAAACTCAATTGTTAAATCAAAACACATCCCAATCACCGTAGCGTGTCACTTTTAATGGGCAATATATTCCCCAAGAAGCCAAGTTCTCTGCTAAGAATATTGAACCAAATCATCAAAATTCAAAGACAGGTCTATAAAATGTGAAATTCCATCAGCAAAGTGCACAGTGGGCTTCAATGTGTAGATTAATAGGTAGCCTGTCAAGTATTTTAATGAATGCCTCAATCGTTGAAACACATGTGATGATTAGTAAAGTATTTGGTCTGAGCAGTAAAAGATATAAAATAAATTAAATTCATGACTCCTTCTGAATTAATAAAGCATTTGGTTAGGCCACACTGATAAATCAGATGCACAGATTAAAAAGCCCTCTAACTGGATAGATTTTCCCCTAGGCCTGCTGAGAACTCACACTGGCCTCTTCCTATGACATCCTCCTAATTGAGGATCTCTGTGAAAACACAACTGTTACATCTTAGAACAATCTCTAAGTATGAACATCCACCAGCTGTAAGCCATGAATATAAACCAACATCTGTAACCGGCATCACTCATATTTCTTTTGAGTTCCAAATATGAGATTTCTTTTTCCTAAGCCTGCTCAAAACTACTTTCAGCCTAAAAGCAATTTTCAATCTTTTCTTTGAAGCATGTTGCCAGGAACATAGAAGCTGAAAAATTTAAAGCTGAGGAAAAACAATGGAATAAATAAACCCACTTTTGCTTTGGTTATTGGTGTTCATTAATAGGAGCCGGGGAAGGTGAAATGTTGATATTGTATCCAAGCAGATTCCTCAGAGTGGTCATGATAATTACGTCCAAAGGTGCACAGTAATTCACCCTGCTCTTTGGTGACAGACTTGGGAGGTGAGTCTGCCTTGGAAATGTAGTTACAATCTTCAATGCTGAGCACCAACTTTTCTCACTAGAGACTCTCATGATTTGAAAAAGTGGGAGAAAATCTAAATTATTAAATGCTGTGCTTTAGAGGTAGACATTTCCATAAAGAAAGGCACGCCAGTTATGTATCGAGGGATTTCATTTTATTCATGGTGTGCTTTTCAAGATTTGCTATTTCAGGGGTCCATTCAGTCTAGCACCACGAGTTGACTCATGTGAGTTATTTTTGCACTGAAAATATGTCTTAAAAATGAACACTGCCCTAAAGGACTTCATAGAAGGTTGGCAATTACAAAGCAATATGGGAAATTCTATAAAAATGGTGAGAGGTGGATGCTATGTGAGTAGATTATGTAGCCTCTCACTAAATCCGAGAGGTGCATGAACATCAAGGAGTTGGTACAAGAGTTCTTATGAAGTAAATCAGAAGGTAGTCCTGGATGAGGACCAACATGGAATAGCAGATCTTTAGCTTGTGCAGAGGAAGACACTCAGGGTGACAGTGGAGGGAGACTCTACAGAATACGAATTTTCAGTTATGAGAAGATGGCTTAACAAGTTTGCAAGGATAAAAATAAACCCATAAAAACATAAATTTAATTCTTTCTGTAACAGCTTTCAAGAATATAAACCTATTTCTGAAAGCCTTGAGCTCCATGTCAACAAAGTTGTCTAGATGTGGGGTGGTGGTTCGGGAAAGTGGCTCAGTTTTCAACCGAGGCAGTCTCTATCCCTGTAGAATTTACAGGATAGTATGCAGGGAGCAACAGTTCAATGAAAATCACTGTAAGAGCTGTTAGGACACAGGGGGCCCTACATTACTCACACTTCCTTTTACAAACAGAGTTTTCAGTACCCTCTACCAGCTATAAGTAAACATGCTATCACAGATTTAAATACCTTGTTAGATATGTAAACACCTCACCCATGGCCCAGAATATGTAGTGGATATTTGCATTACTGGTCCTACTTCCCCTCTCTTTAATAAATTTGTCAAGATTATGGAAATTGGTGAATTATTTTATTTGGTCAAAGGTATAGGCAAAACAAACTTCTGAGTGATAGATAAGACAGTTAATACCTATCCTAGCCTTAGTATCAAATACAAATGTGGTATTTTATATATGCGCACTTATTTATTTTCTGGCATGAATTTGCTTTTCAGTTGTAAATTATCACTGCAGAAAATGTTGGCAAATGTGAAGCAGATAGTGCAAATGAAATATCATCCTGTTTAGACCCAATTATCAGTCATTTTCCCCAGAATAATCATGTCTATTTGGAATTACACTGTTTCTCTATTTGTATTTTTTATATAATGAATATACTTCCTATAATTAAGCATTGTTTAAGTTTTTATTTTATTTATGAGACAGAGAGAGAGACAGAGACAGAGACAGAGAGAGAGAGACAGAGAGAGACAGAGACAGAGACTGAGAAATTTCCCCATAAGCTGGTTCATTCCCCACACAGCACAAGGGCAGCTCTGTGCCAAGACAAGCCTGGAACAGGAAACTTAATCCAGGACTCCCATGTGTGTGGCAGGAAACCAATTATTTATATCATTCACTACTATCTTATAAGGTCTGTGTTAGCAGGAGGCTGGAATTAGGAGCAGAGCTGGGACTTGAACCCAGGTACTCTAAAATGGAATATGGGCATCTTAAATGTTAAGACAAATGTGTACTTGGTTCAAAAAGTGTCTTAAGCTTAAACAAAGAAAAATGCTTCTGTATTTCCTTTTATTTAAGATGTAGGTGCAATAAATGGCTCTATTTGTATTGTTAATACAACATATAGAAGTGGCTAGAAAATAAATCAATTTTAATTCCCAGATATAACAATTATTAGGAACTGAGTGACAGATGCACCGATTTGTAACAGCAAATCTGGTGTCATTAATGTAATAGAGGAATTTCACATTTACATAATTTTATATGTTTGGATGTTAAATTCTGTTATAGGCTTAGTTAATGTTTGAAAACATTATATTTCTGCATATTTGTGATTACATATTTTCTACATTGGCAAATTATTTTTTAAAAATTAATTTTGGTTTTATTGGAAAGCTAGAGAAAGACAGGCATTTATCTTCCATCTGCTGGTTTCCTACCCAATGCCTGAGATATCTAGGGCTGGACCAGGTTGAAGCCAAGAGTCTGGAACCTAATCTAAATGCCTAGTAGGCGGCATGAACTCGAGTATTTCAGCCATCATCTGCTATTTTCCAGGATGTCCATTAGAAACCTGGATCAGAAATGGAGTAACCGAACTCAGACCACATACTATGGTAAGGGAAGCAGGCATCCCAATCTTGACTTAAGTCACTGCACCAAATGCCTACCACTATATATGCAAATTTTACACAGAAGCAGTTGTATTCATTTTTCTAACTTATTTAGTTGATTCTACTTCTCATAGAACTTTCCATAACAGAATATAAACCATAGTCTTCTTTTATTTAACTCCTGTAATATTCCTTAATATAGACAAACAATTATTTTACTATTTTCCTAATTATAGTGTTAAAAGGGAATCCGGGCTGGCGCCACAGCTCACTAGGCTAATCCTCCGCCTTGCAGCACCGGCACACCAGGTTCTAGTCCCAGTCGGGGCACTGGATTCTGTCCCGGTTGCCCTCTTCCAGGCCAGCTCTCTGCTGTGGCCCAGGAAGGCAGTGGAGGATGGCCCAAGTGCTTGGGCCCTGCACTCATGGGAGACCAGGAGAAGCACCTGGCTCCTGCCATCAGATCAGCATGGTGCGCCGGCTGCAGCGCACTGGCCACAGCAGCCATTGGAGGGTGAACCAACGGTAAAGGAAGACCTTTCTCTCTGTCTCTCTCTCACTGTCCACTCTGCCTGTCAAAAAAAAAAAAAAAAAAAAAAAGAAAGAAAAAAGGAATCCGAAAAGGTGATACAAATGTAACAATTGTCTAAAAATTTACAGTTAAAGCTTGTTAAAAACTGTAGTTAACTCATCAATTAATGAGTACAAAGACATTACAAGTGGTTCAAAAATTGAACACACATACATTTATATACACATCCCATTTACACCAACATTCATACCTTCAATCTAATATGCCATAAGGAATTACTAGATACAAATTAAAATTGCCAGTCATAATCTCCAATGGTATCAAATCACTTTTATTATTATGCAAATGAATTGTTTGTATGGTGTTCCTTTTCTGCAATTAATAGAATTATTCAAAGTCAATGCAGACAGACATAACTTAGAGGATAGGCAAAATAGGACCTCTGTTTACTTTCATGCTAATTTCAAAGTATCATACTTTTTTCCTTTGATGCAATTTTAGGTTGTATTCAGTGTTTGTGCTACTGTTAAAATTTCTAGAGTGAACATTCTATAGTATATAATATTTCTCAAGGGCACATGTTTTCATAAGATAGTTATTGGTTTAAAATATTTATGTATGTATTTATTTATTTGTTTAATTTATTTTTCTCTTTTATTTTTGAGCAAGTGTCAAATTGTCTTGAAAACAGCTACTTAATAAATAAGTATGTGGTGGAATGTGAAGGCCTTGCCAAGATGGCCGCTGGAAACAGAAACTGCCTGGCAACAGGATATGATTGGTTAGGGCATACCACCCCTTGACCGGATTGGCTGCCTTGGCTATATAAGCTGCTGTAGCAACTGGAATAAATGAGTCTGCAGGCTGCTCTCCTCTGCCCTGCTTTCACCTGACTCCTGGGGTCTGTGTGGTGACTCCGTGCCTCTTGCCCCCACCATGCTCTTCCTCTCAGAATGAATCAACAGCAACATAAGTATCCTTCAAAATATTCATAGAGTAATTAAATTCAATATATTTTGATTCAAAAAACCATCATAACTTTTTCATAATGTGCATTTATCATGATCATTTTGAAGGACAACTCATATGCACAGATTTCAAAAATTTTGAGATGTACAATTTGGGAAATGCTTAATCGGACTTGCACCTAATGGTGGAGTTAGAAATGTGCCAGGGGATTCCAATTCAATCCCATCAAGGTGGCATGTACCAATGCCATCTCACTAGTCCAAATGATCAATTTCTGTTCACAACTGATTATACTGATAGGTCTAAGAGTCAAAGGTATCACACAAACAAGACTAGTGTCTGCAAATACTAAGTGATAGAATAAAAAAGGGAGAGAATGATCCAACATGGGAAGTGGGAAACACAGCAGACTCATAGAATGGCAGATGTCCTAAACAGCACTCTGGCCTCAGAATCAGCCCTTAAGGCATTCAGATCTGGCTGAAGAGCCCATGAGAGTATTCTAGGCATGGAAAGCCAAGACACTCTGGGAAAAAAAAAAGAATACCTACATGAAAGATCTCCGTGAGTGAGATCCCAGTAGAAAGAATAGGCCATCAAAGGTGGAGGTACCTTTCTCTGAAGGGAGGAGAGAACTTCCACTTTGACTATGACCTTGTCTAAATAAGATCAAAGTTAGTGAACTCAAGAGGCTTCCATAGCCTTGGCAACTCATGACTAGAGCCTAGGGAGATTGCTGATGCCATAAACAAGAGTGTCAATTTGTTAAGTCAACAATAGGAGTCACTGTGCACTTACTCCTCATGTAGGATCTTTGTCCTCAGTGTGCTGTACATTGAGATTTAATGCTATAACTAGTACTCAAACAATATTTTACACTTTATGTTCTCTGTGGGTGCAAACTGATAAAATCTTTACTTAAAATATACTAAATCGATCTTCTGTATATAAAGATAATTAAAAATGAATGTTGATGTGAATGGAATGGGAGAGGAAGCGGGAGATGGTAGGGGTGTGGGTGGGAGGGAAGTTATGGTGGGGGAAGTCATATTTACTAAATAAAAGTTTTAAAAAAATTTTGCTCAAAAATAAATTTCTTTTAATTCCAATTTTCATGAAGTTTTGAAGTACCCTCATACAGATCCATGAACTATATATAAACATACTATTTCTTCTACATTTATAAAAATACTGGATTGAAAATATTTAATTTTTTTGGTCTAACCATTGTTTTGATTTTCACTGCCTTCATTACTAATGATATTAGGTATCTTTCCATATGTATATAAGTAATTACTGTTTCTTCTTTGAATTGATTATACACATGCTTTGTACACTTTTATTTATTTATTATTGGCTTGGGGATTATTTCTATATTTTTGGTATTTGTTATTACTCTTTAGAGAAGTTAAAATATTTTCTTACAATTTGACAAATATCTTTTAAAATATATTTAAGAAATGGTTTTATGGATTGTGTTAGAATATACATATATGTTATCATTTAATCCATTTCTAAGTGTGCAATTCAAAGTCTTTGCAATGTTGTGTAATCATCATAATTGTGCCCAAATTTGGTAATTGGTCCCAACATAAGCTCTGTTTCCCTTCATTAATAACTCCCTCTTTTTCCGCTTTGTTCAGACTCTGATAACTTCTACTCTCATGGGCCATCTGTACATCTTTTTTGGAGAAATGTCTGTTCAAGTCCTTTGCTCATGTATTAATTGAGTTTATTCTTATTGCTGCATTTGTTAAATTCTAAAGTTCTTTGCAGATTCAAGATAGAAAGCCTCTATAATATATAACATTCATAAATATTTTCTCCTAGGTCATATTTTGTCTCTTCACTTGTTTGGTTGTGTTCTTTGACGTATAAAAGTTCTTATGTTTATAAAGCCTAATATATCTATTACATTTCATTGTTGCCTATGATTTTGGTATTATTGAAAATATTGGGATAATTAGAATAGTAATTTTTAGCTTAATTTATCAAAATACAATAGTGGTAATCACAAAAAGAATGGAAAAAGAATTGCAATGCTAGCCAACAAAGGAGAATTCTCTGCATCTGATGGAAAGAAGGAAAAAGAAAAAGGAATGAAGAGGGAAATGATCAGTAGTTTTCATTCACAAAAGGCACACATACAGACAGACAAGCACAGATACATCCATAAAAGCATGCACACATGTATACAATAGGTGAACACATATATATATTCACACATGTATACACACCACATATTCACATGTATGTCTGCACATATACATACATGCACACTCATTTATATACACCTACACACACCAAATTCAAAACACAGATCAAACAAAAGCTCAAAGAAACAGCAGTTAACTGTGGATCAAAATAAAGTCATGGTAAAAAGTTGCCTACAAACAGCAATGGAAAGAAATAGTTATGCCATTCGTTTATAAAAATAAAAGTAAATAACGGCCGGCACCGTGGCTCACTAGGCTAATCCTCCGCCTAGCGGCGCCAGCACACCGGGTTCTAGTCCCGGTTGGGGCGCCGGATTCTGTCCCAGTTGCCCCTCTTCCAGGCCAGCTCTCTGCTGTGGCCAGGGAGTGCAGTGGAGGATGGCCCAGGTGCTTGGGCCCTGACCCCATGGGAGACCAGGAAAAGCACCTGGCTCCTGGCTCCTGCCATTGGATCAGTGCGGTGCGCCAGCCACGGTGGCCATTGGAGGGTGAACCAACGGCAAAGGAAGACCTTTCTCTCTGTCTCTCTCTCTCTCTCACTGTCCACTCTGCCTGTCAAAACAAAAAAAAAAGTAAATAAACATGATATAATTGTGATAAACCTATTTTGACTATTTTATGGCATTATTATGAATCAACTAACAACTGAACAACTATGGAGAGACTACAAAGTTGAAATCCCAAATGTGACTACATAATTGGGAAAATATTGCTGAGCAATATAAATTCCATCTAAGTTGAGAAGGCAAAAATAAGTAAAAGTAAAGGTTTGAATAATAAGATTCCTAGCTTCCTACTAGTAAGGCAGACTATCTGTGCTCAAACAAGCATGAGACTCTCATGGAAGGGAAGCTTTAAGGCACCAAAGTTAAAACAGAGGCACATATGTGACCTGGCAGTTATGCTATGGTTAGGGCACTTGTGTTCCGTATCAGAGTGCCTGGATTTGGCATCTGCCCTCGGGTTCAATGCTTCCTGATTCCAGCTTTCTGCTACTTCGGGCCTTGGGAAGAGGCAACAATGGCTCAAACAGTTAGGCTTCGGCCAATCACACTGGTTACTGGGGATTCATAATCCAGGATGCCAGCTTTGACCTTTCCCATCTTTGAGGACATTTGGGGAATGAATCAGGAGATGAGGATCTCTCTCTTTCTCGCTCTCGCTCTCTCTCTCATGAATAAATTTTTAAAACACTTAAAAGAGTAAGAAAGTTTCTTTAATTATTAAGGTGATATTACCTCTCCAATAACTGCTTCCTATTCTGTCATATTTGTTAATGGTATCAGCCTTTTGCTTTGCAAGTATCCTGAATTTGACAATAAACTTTACCATCACCTAATTTCAAGATTTGTGCAAGAATATTGTAAGGACAAAAAGGGAAAATTTAATAGCCCTTCATATGGCTGGAAACTTAAAAATAAAATCCCATAACACTAAAACATTTTCTTGGGTTAAAGTGAAAGCAATAATAGCAACTCTAAAATACTTAGATTGAAATAAAAATTAAGTGAAAAAGCTTTCTGTAAAAATTTGTGACACAGGCTAAAGCAGTGCTTAGAAAAAAATGAATAATTTAAGGTATAGATACAGTTACCACTTGTGAAATAAACTAAGCATCTAACTCAATATTTTGAGGTTATGGGAATACAATAGACTAAATGCAATGAAATGTAAAGGAATGAAAAGAAAGGGACAAATGAAAAGGCAAGAACAAAGCTAGCAAAACAGATTTAGTCACTGAAAATATTAAGAAGAGAGACCAGAAACCAATGCTGTGTCACAGTAGGCTAAGTCTCTGGTTGTGATGACAGCATCCTATATTGGAGAGCTGACTTGCGCCTGGCTACTCCTGTTTCTGGTCCAGCTTCCTGCTGATGCACTTGGAGGCAGTGGATGAAAACCCAGTGCCTCAGCCCCATCTACCCATATGGGAAACCAGCAGGGAGTCCCTGGCTCCTGAATTCAGCCTGACCCAGGCCTGGCTGTTGTAGCTGTTTTAGTTAATCAGTGGATGGAAGAGCCCTCTTTATCTCTCCCTCTCTCTCTGTCATTCTGTGAAAGGCAGAAAGAAAAAAAAAAGGAAGGAAGGAAGGAAGGAAGGAAGGAGGGAGGGAAGGAAGGAAGGAAGGAAGGAAGGAAGGAAGGAAGGAAGGAAGGAAAATGGAACATCCGGGACACGAACTGGCGCCCATGCTAGCACTTGCCTCAAGACCATCAATTTATCTCAAAATTAAAATCTTCTGTTTATTTCTCTTTTTATATATTTTATTGTTTTTTGTATAAAAACTAAGAGAAGCATATACAAACAAAACATGAATAGTCCTATAAAACTATTATTGAGTTAAATCATTACAAACTCAATAATAACAATACAAAATAATAATAAGTATGATTCTGATATATCACTATTTCTTACAACACCCACTTGGACATCTTAGCAATTTTATAGAATTTAAATTTTAAACAAAGTTTTGAATAATTAGTGAGTATAGTCATGGTTGGCCATAGAACAATTTTCTTACATCAGTGTTCTCAACTCTCTTCTTCAAAGAGAACCAGAAGAAAATCTACAATTTGTATTAAGTGTGATAGTAGAGTATGTTTGCCTAATGAGTTCCTCATACATTCATTAGAGAACAGAGTCTCTTCACTTCATGTAAAGTTGATAAGGAATGTATAACAGAACCTGAAAAATAAATATTGTTACAAAACTCATAATTTATGTTATTTAAGTAGTTCATTTCTTTCACTAAGCCATCAAGTAAATAGAATATTCAAAAATTATTGACAGCATAGAAAGAGTAGACAATATAAAGTTGTGTGGTGCCTGGTGCTGTGGCATAGCAGGTTAAAGCTGCAGCCTGCAGCGCCTGCATCCTGTATGGGTGCTGCTTCTAGTCCTGGCGGCTCCACTTCCAATCCAGCTCTCTGCTAATGCTCCTGGGAAAGCAGTGGAGGGCGGTTCAAGTCCTTGGGCCCCTGCATGCACGTGGGAGACCCAGAAAAGAAACTGCTGACTCTAGGCTTTGGATTGGCCCAGCTCCAGCCATTGAGGCCATTTGGAGAGTGAACCAGTAGATGGAAGACCTCTCTCTGTCTATACCTCTCTCTGTAACAATGCCATTCAAATACATAAAGTAAATCCTAAAATAAATAAATAAATAAATAAATAAAAATAAAGTTGTGTATATATATATTTACACTTATCCAAAAGTGTTTTTTCTCATGGTTTTTGTGATATGCCTACACAAAATCAATAAATACATATCCCTAAAGTGTTTTTTTTTTTAATATGTAGATACTGGTGCAGGGCATTGTTGTGTAGCAAATAAAACCATCTCCTTCAATGCTGGGATCCCACATGGGCACTGGTTTGTATCCCAGCTGCTCCACTTCCCATTCAGCTCCCTGCTAATGGCTTCGGAAAAGCAGCCAAAGATGGCCCAAGTGCTAGGGCTCCTAGTACCCATATGGGATGACTGGAAGAATCTCCTGGCTCCTGTCATTGGGCTGGCCTGGCCCTGACCATTGTAAACCAGTGGTTGGAAGTCTCTCTCTCTCATTCTGACTTTTAAATAATTTAATGAATATTTAAAATATCTGTAGAGATTGTCCATTTCACATTTAAATTTATAATCTACTTGAAATTATTGTTATTGTACGTGGCAGGTTCTACTTTTTTGCATTAAGTAACTGTTTCAGCTTAGAGAAAGAGAGAGAATTTCCTTCTGCTGGCTCAGTTCCTCAAATGCCCACTACAGCTAAGGCTGTCAAAATGAAGCCAGGAGCCTGGATGCCCATCCAGGTCTCACAGGAAAGTATCAGAGACCCAAACATGTGCATCGCCTTCTGTTGCATCTAAAGCTGTGCGTTAGTAAGAAGCTGGATTGGAAGCAGAGAATCCAGGACTTAAACTAGGAACTCTAATTTGGGATATGTGCATCCCAAATGGCCTTGTAACCAATGCATCATACACCCAATATAGAAACCCATCTTTTAATAACTAATTTCCCATTCAAACTCTCAAAAATTAATTTCCATTATTTATATATCTCTATTTTGGGGTCCTTTATTCAAAATATTGTTTGAGTTTTAACATAGGAAGGAGAGACAAACATTCAGAAATTCCCTATCCACTGGTTGACTCTCCAAATGTCTACAACATCTGGGGTTGGATGAGGCCAAAGTCAGAAGCTGGAAACTCAATCTAGGTCTCCAACATGTGTGGCAGAGCCCCAACTTCTTGAGTTATCTCCAGTTGCTTCCCAGGATGTAAGTTAGTAAAAAGCTGGAATCCGAAATACAGCAAGGACTCAAACCATTTAATATAGGTTAGGAGCATCCAAGCAGCATCAACTGCTGTGCACAATGCCCACTCAGGATTCACTTTATTAAAGTGATTTTCTTCCTTCTATCCCTGAATAACTGCTGCCATATTTTAATTGATAGTGTTGAATAGCTCATTTACTAAAAAAAAAAAAAAAAAAAAAAAAAAAAAACTGTTTTCAGTGCTATCCAAACTCCAGAAACTATAGCAGGTAGTGCTATTCAAAAAAGTAGACAGCACTCCCAAACATCATGGACAGTGTGGGTTAAAGGGAGAGCAAATTTTGATATCTGCTATCGCAAGTTCCTCAGTGTTTTGTTTCTAGAGTAATACACTATTCCAGTGTTTATATTTGCTGATCTATACATGTTTTAAAGTTTCCAGGTTTCAAAATTAATGTAATCTATATTTTTATAAAATTGTATTGGAAATATGAACTTCATTATTGCATTTTTGTAGCAAACCTTTATCCGTAAACATTTTTAACAGATAAATAACAGTCAGTAGACGTGTATAATGTTTGAGTAAAATTCTAAGTGCTTTTCATTTATATTATTTTGATCTTACTGTATGAAACAAGGACTATTATATGCCCTTTTCACAGATGAGTAAACCAAGGCACAAAGTAGCTAGACATGTGCTATGAATGACACAGCTAGCTATATAGAATGTACATTTCATCTCCAACAGTCTTACTCCAACAAAGGGGTCTTCATCCCCACTGGACACCCTGTAGTACCTCTCAGTAGTGGAGACTCCATGCATGTCCATCACTTTTTTCCTTTGTGTTATGAGAATCTCATCAGAAGGAATGAGCTAGCTTTTTTTTTTCTTTTTGACAGGCAGAGTGGACAGTGAGAGAGAGAGACAGAAAGAAAGGTCTTCCTTTGCCGTTGGTTCACCCTCCAATGACCACCGTGGCCGGCGCACCACGCTGATCCAATGGCAGGAGCCAGGTACTTCTCCTGGTCTCCCATGGGGTGCAGGGCCCAAGGACTTGGGCCATCCTCCACTGCACTCCCTGGCCACAGCAGAGAGCTGGCCTGGAAGAGGGGCAACCTGGACAGAATCCGGCGCCCCAACTAGGACTAGAACCTGGTGTGCTGGCGCCGCAAGGTGGAGGATTAGCCTAGTGAGCAGAGGCGCAGGCCAAAGAGCTAGCTTTATATCCCAGACTCAGTGGTTTGCAGGGGCCAAGCAGAAAACGTAAACAAGCTGTAAGCACTACAAAGAACTGGAACAAAGCCAGCCAGAGGGATGCTAATAGTAAAGCAGCACTACCTGGCACTGCCTTTCACTCTTCAATTAAGCTTCCCCAATTCTTTCTGTGCATAGAATTCCTGAGGTCTATTTTACTTCAGTCTATGTTTCTAAGGTTACCAGGTGGGTCAGAAGTCCCCAGTTTCCAGTCATTTTTCCACTTTCATGACTGGTTCATTACTAATTGCTTCTAGATAGTGACCAGGATTCTTGGCTCAGTTCCCATGCTCAGTACTCACTACATCCTGTCAAAGGAGTCTTTCTCAGTCTTCAGACCATAAAAAGGTTCCCAGCATTTTCTTCTAAATATTTCTCATTTATGTTCTCATATATCATTCTCTCATTCAACATGCATTTTATTTTTGTTCAGGGTAGGAGGTAGAGAATCATTTTAAACTTTTCTCTGCAGGCAGCCTAATAGTCCAACAATGTTTATTGAATGGTTCACCCTTTCTGCTTTCTTCATGATTTCTAAATGCCTCTTCTGTTAAAATACAATGTGCAATAAGTGACCATTTCAAAAAAAATTACAGAAAAATGGAATTAAAGTAAATTTATCCTGATGCAAACATTTTCTGAAATCCATGCATATGTTTTCATAGTGTATATTTTGCATGAACTTTTTGGAAAATTTCTTTGCATGTGACAGAATTTTCTTTGGAGCTCTCTTATTTTCCACACTTCAATACCACTCTGTCTTTTGTTTTCAAGATTTATTTATTTGAAAGGCAGGGTGTCAAAGATACAAGGAGAGAAAGGAAGAAGAGGAGAATCAGAGAGAGAGAGAGAAAGAGAGAGAGAGAGAGAGAGAGAGAGAATCTTTCATCATTGGTTCACTCTCCAAAAGGTTTCAAAAGCCCAGGCTAGGTCAGGCTGCAGGAATGTCTGGAACTCCATCCAGGTCTTACATTTAGGTGGCAGGGGGCCCAATTGCTTGAGACATTATCTGTTGCTTTCCTTAGTACATTCGAGGGAGTTGGATTGGCAGTGGAGCAGCCAGGACTTGAACTGGCCCTCCTAAATAAGATGCTGTGTCATAGGTAGTGTCCTTATTTTTTAAGTTTATTTATTTATCTGAGAGATAGAGTTACAGACAGAGAGAAGTAGAGACAGAGCCAAAGGTCTTCCATCCACTGGTTCACTTGCCAAATGCTGCAATGGCCAGAGCTGGGCCGATCTGAAGCCAGGAGCTATGAGTTTCTTTCGGGGCTCCCATGTGGATACAAGAGCCCAAGCATTTGGGCCATCTTCTACAGCTTTCACAGGCCATAGAAGAGAGCTGGATTATAAGAGGAGCAGCCAGGGCTAGAATCAGCATCTATTTAGGATGCCAGTGCTACAGGCAGAGGCATTAGCCCACTATGCCACAGTGCCGGCTCCAGCACAGGCAGTGTCTTAACTAACTGGGCCACGATGCCAGCCCCATTGCCATCATGTCTTAAGGAACACTGCTTAATATATAACATGTCATGGATTTTGGGATGATCCTCAAAACTTTTCCCCAACCTTTCCAGATTGTTTTGCCTTTCTACTTTCTCAAAACTTTAAGATCAGTCTTTCACAATATATACAACAGTCTCATCAGGATTTTGATTGGCATTTTGCCAATTTTATTAATTTAATGTATAGAGATAAAGTATTGAGTGTTACTATATATAAACAAGTCTTAACTTTTCTCCTGGTCTTAGTTTTTAAATATACAATTTTCTTTTTATATTTCTGTGCCATTTAGGTGAAATTTGCTTTGAAAAAAAATTGCTGAAACTTTTAAATGAATGTTACTAGAATATTGCTGATTTTCATAAGATCCCATTTCCTGCAAGCTAGAAGTGAACTTTAATTATTTTAAATAATTCTACTGTAATTTATCCCAGTGATCCCATGTAAACTTATCCACAATTCTGATACCTCTCAAGGCATTTTGTTTGTTTAAGTTTTCTAGAGTATATAAGCAGTCTGACACACTGCGATGTAGGTTTACACCACTTCACAACCATCTGCATTTAGATGTGAACCATTTTCATCACTCCAGAAGCTCTCGTATGCATCTTTCCTACTGATTCTGCTCACTCCAGAAACCACTGCCTTCTTTCCCGATAAAGAAAACTGCAACTCCCTACAAGTGGAATCATCCAATATGAACTCTTTTTTAAAATATTTATTTATTTGAAAGGCAGAGTTACAGAGAGACAGAGGCGGAGAGAGTGAGAGAGAGTGAGAAAGAGAGAGGTCTTCCATCTGCTGGTTCACTCTCCAAATGGTCACAGTGGCCAGAGTTGTGCCTATCCGAAGCCAGGAGCCAGGAGCTTCTTCTGGGTCTCCTATGCTGGTGCAGGGGCCCAGTGACTTGGGCCATCTTCCACTGCTTTCCCAGGCCATAGCAGAGAGCTGTACCGGTGTGGAGCAGCCAAGACTGAAACCAGTACTCATATGGGATGCCTGCAATGCAGGCAGCAGCTTTACCCTTTATGCCACAGCGCCAGGCCAACAATATGAACTCTTTATATCAACATATTTTAGGGCCCTCTGCTTAGTTCATATCCATTAGTTTCTTCCTATTGCTAGTATTTTATATTGTATAGTTTTATCACAGAATGTTCATATAATCACCTGTTAATACAGCTTTTTAGTTAATGTAAATGCAACAACAGCAAACAGTCTTGTAAAATTCTTTTTATGGACCTATGCCTTCCTTTATCTTTCATATCTATTTAAGAATACAATTACTATGCCGTATTGCTGGAACATATTGAACTTTATAAATATTACCAGCGATTTACTAAGGTGTTTCAAACTAGTTTAAAACATAAACATATAAACATATAACAGTTCTCTTTTAACCTTCTCACAAGTACTTCTTACTGTCACTCTTTTAAATTATAGCCATCCTACCTAATGTGAAGTAGGGAGTCTATGGTTTTGGTAGTAATTTGCCTCATGGTTCGTGACAACAATCATATTTCATGGATTTATTCTTCATTCACCTGTCTTCTCTTGTGAAATGTCTGTTCAATCTTCGTCCATTTGGAACATTGAAATGTTATACTTCTTATCATGTATTTCTTTATCACATATTCAATATTATCAGCGCAGATTCCTCAGATGCCTTAGGTATAAGTCTTTTGTCTTATGAGTATGTTGAAAATATTTGCCCATATGTAGTTTGTTTTTCCAGGTTGTTAGTGTGTTTTCTGATAAGAAGAAACTACTGGCTGGCGCCGCGGCTCACTAGGCTAATCCTCCGCCTTGCGGCGCCAGCACACTGGGTTCTAGTCCCGGTCAGGGCGCCGGATTCTGTCCCGGTTGCCCCTCTTCCAGGCCAGCTCTCTGCTGTGGCCAGGGAGTGCAGTGGAGGATGGCCCAAGTGCTTGGGCCCTGCACCCCATGGGAGACCAGGATGAGTACCTGGCTCCTGCCATCGGATCAGCGCGGTGTGCCAGCCACGGCGGCCATTGGAGGGTGAACCAACGGCAAAAGAAAGACCTTTCTCTCTGTCTCTCTCTCTCTCACTGTCCACTCTGCCTGTAAAAAAAAAAAAAAAAAAAAGAAAAGAAACTACTTTTGTGGAAGTAGAAGTTAATGTGTTTTTTTTTTCCTTTTTTCTTAGTGTCATCTGTACATATTTTGCTTACAGTAAGGTCCCATGACTTGTCTAACATTCTTACAACTATAGAGTTAATGTTTATATATGTGATCCTTCTGAACTGATTTCTGTGCACAGTGGCAAGCGGGTGTTAAGATTAATTTCTTTATGCAGATATGCACTTGTCTAGGCATCATTTGTTGAAAGTCTTGCATTCCTCTGGACACATTTCTAGAACATCAGTGATAACTCTGTTACTTCTTTAGTTCTTCAATGTGTTCCAATGAACTGTTTTTCTATACTTGACCAGTAATGCTACCATTATTAGTGGAATTTGTTGTTAAGTCATTTAATTGTCTATTAATGTTTTTACTACTTTGTTTTTTTCTTAAATTGTTTTGGCTATTCTAGATCTTTCACATTTCCATATAAATGTTGGAATTGGTTTAATGTGGGGGGAAGAATATTCTCTGATTTTTTTCCTTGGGATTGCCTTGACTCTCCACTACGATTGGTCAGGAATGAACAAAATAGCAGTGTGACAGTCATGGCCAGGATCTCTGTCTCACTTCACTTCCGTTTCTTCCCAAATGCACTGTGGTTTTCCTGCTGGAGCTGTGCAGAATTCTCATAAATTTATTCCTAGAGATGCCTGCTTTTTACTAAATTATAAATTGTGTTGTTTAACTTTGCTTGATAATGCTTTGTTAACGAATCATAAAACACTTAATTTTTATGAGACTATAATCATATGTTAATCTTGTTGCTATTTTGTGTATGCCTTAAGATTTTTTATGTATGAAAATACATTGTCCTCAAATAATAACAGGTTTATTTCTCCATTTTCAATATGCATTCTTTATTCCCTAGTCTTATTTATTGGCTAAGACACACATAATCCAAAAGAAGTAGCGAGAGGACAAAATTGCTTTCCCCTGGTAATATAAAGAAAATATCCTGCCTTTTAACCCTAAGTCATATGTTAGCTTTATGATTTTTATAAGCTTTTCTTTTATTCTAAATTCTACTATGGGATACTTTTTATACAATGAGAATATCTGTTGCTTCTCTCAGTACATTTTATATACCTATTGAAATGATTATGTGATTGTTCTTCTTTATTCTGCTATTGTGATGAATGAATGTGTTTTATTTTTTCATTTTTACTCACCTTGGTTTCCTGAGATATGTCTACTTGCCCATTATATGTTTATATATATATATATATATATATATAGAGAGAGAGAGAGAGAGAGAGAGAATCATTTCTCTCAGGGTTTTCTGAGTAGCCTTTCCTTTCATATTTCTTATAACATTCTTGCTACACCTCAGTATTACTGTTCTTTTGACTCATACAAATTTTGCTGCTCCCACCCTATATCTCTATTATGCTTGGTTAATATTGTTACTAACACTCCTTTCTTACAATATCTGACAGAATTCACCAGGGAAGCCATTTAGATCTAGCGTTTTCTTTGTAAAATATGCTTAGATACTAAAGTTTATGAATATCGCATTTTAAATTTGGTGCTTGTTTTCATAATTTGTGCCTTTTAATGAGTCAGTCTTTTATTATAAATTGTTGACTTTATTGCCATCAGCATATTAATGATCATTCTTTATTGCCCCTTTATACAAAATTGTTCTGTAATGTGGCTCACTCTTTCATCACTGCTCTTCACAAATTGTTCTTCCTCACTCTCTGTCTCTCCCACCTTTGGGATCCTAGAAAGATTTATGTGCTTTATTAAAGATTTATTTTGTTCTTGCTTGAACAATTTCTTTCATTGTAGATGCACTCTAAGTTTTTTTTATTATTATTTCATTCAATTCCCTATTTTTGTGGTTAACTTGCTTTGCTCTTCTTGGTCTAATTTCTGAAGTCAGAAGCTTCATTCATTGATATTAAACCAGAGTGTGCCTTCAGGAGGAAAAGCAAATTAACACAGATCATAATCAGTGCATTTTCTGCCTTTCAAGGATGAATGCCTCCTCATCCCACATGATTTTGGTTGTACTCCTGGTTATTCAGGTCATTGCTATGTTTTGTGCTATGCTTTTAATTGCTATCAGCATAAGATTTAAGGTTTAGTCAATAAGCTATAAAAGCTGGGTCCTAGGACCTGTGCTGTGGCGCAGCAAGTTAAGCTGCTGCCTGTGACACTGGCGTCCTGTATGAGTGCTAGTGGGGGTCCAGTCTGCTAAATTTCCAGTGGAGCTCTCTGCTAATGCTCCAGGAACACAGCAGAAGGTGATCTGAGTGTTTGGGTCCCTGCACCCGTGTGGAATATTTAGATGGAGTTCCAGGTTCCTGGCTTTGTTCTGGCCCAGCTCTGGCCATTGAGGCTATTTGAGTAATGAAACAGCAGTGAAAGATCTCTCTCTCTCTCTCTCTCTCTCTCTTTCTCTCTCCCCCTTCTCTCTCTCCCTCTCCCCCATAACTATGCCTTTCAAACATTCACACACACACACACTCACCTTAAAATCTGAGATATTTAAATGTGCAGACTATATCCTGGCATTACCAAGTATATAGACATTGTTGTATAAGTGCCACAAAACTGTATTCAGGTGTTGAAAAACATTGCCTCAAACACAGTTTCAAACTGTAAGTAGGATTACCTTGAATCAACAAAACTATGATTCTATGAGAATGCATTTCTTACACTTTCTGAGTACCTTGTAGTCAGTTCTGATATCTGATATGTGTTGTCTGATTAATCAGTAATTAACCTCTGACCCTAATAGGCCAGTTAAATGGCATCAGCACAATGTCAAAGCTGAGTGGAACTAAATCTAGTCTACATGGAATTGTTAGCTTTCTTTAGTTATCGAAGAGGAGAAAGTATTGCTACATGCTATAGCAAATAGTTTTAGATACTACCTAAAGAATAAAATGGACTATTCATTAATTACACTGAGGTTGCAAAAGAGATAACCTCTGACATTATTCTCATTCTTTGAGTATCGCATTTGCCAGTATCCACATCAGAAAAGACATTGACCTTTCACGGATTCTTCAGATGTTCTTTGTTTTTCCTTAATATGTGGATTTCAGAACTTTAATAGCCAACTGGATTGGCCCTTTTATAGTTCTGTGTGTCCATAGCAGAACCCATAATACTATATAAAAGTTTTAAAATTTGATGGAAATTGAAACAGTACCTATAGTAGCTATCTTTCTTAATGCAAAAGAATCACATATGGAGGTAAGATAACGTCCATACAGGGCTAGAAAATGATGAATAGAACAATTGTGATGGATGTGCATGCCCTCCGATTCAACATAGTCAATGCCACATTTACACACACTGAGGTTCTCAAAAGAGAAATGGCAGGAACGATAGATCAGTCCCACTGATTTCCACCAAGAAAGTTTGTGAGGCATACCAATGGCTATCTGCCTGTAAGACTAGAGGCCAGAGCCTCATGGCTGTTTTACTGAAAACACTTTGCTTTTGACTTGCCTGAACAGACAATATATTCATCCTCTCTCCCTCCCCACCTCCTCTCTCTCTCTCTTCTTACACAACAGTCTAGTAGGATGTGGATTTCAGGAAGATTGTTATGAGTCCATTTGCAAGCCTTTAAATACATGACTAGCCTGTAGTTTTCTGAACCCCAATTTCCCAAAGAATCACAATGATAACTATTGTGTACATAATCTCATTATTTGCAGCAGCTCAGTTATTATTCAGTTTTAAAATATTTGATCATTTGAATTGATTTTTATGATGATATCATTTGAAGACATAGTCACACATCATACGATATAGCAAACACTCTTTCTAAAAGCTTTATATGGATTTTGGAAGTAAAGAAAGAGTATAAAAGCAATCAATTCTTGTATAGCAGACAATTGAGCCTGTTGCCATGCTTTGTGTTGTTCTTTTGAACTTACCTTCACACATTCTTAAATTTGTTTTTCTGGGACCAGTATTGTCAGTGACACAAGCATGCTCTTTGAGAACTGGTTTGATTCCTGGCTGTTCCACTTCAATCTGACTCCCTGTTAACATGTCCAGGAAAGCACTGGAAGATGGCCCAAGTACATGAGCCCCTGACACCCATATGGGAGACCTTGAA
Organism: Oryctolagus cuniculus; assembly: GCF_964237555.1. NCBI lineage: Eukaryota > Metazoa > Chordata > Mammalia > Lagomorpha > Leporidae > Oryctolagus > Oryctolagus cuniculus. The sequence continues at coordinate 124,450,758 of NC_091434.1, forward strand.
AAATATGTTTGTTTACTATTTATTAGTTGCACAAATAAAATTAAGTGAGTTTTTTAAGGATTTCATATAAATAAGCCCATTATGTCAGGGAATAGTTTGTATTTTGCTTTTTGAACAGTATTAAGATAGTGTCATCACAAAATTGCCTCTTCTTACACGGTTTAGTCTACCTGTAATGGAACTGTAATTGCATTGAGTCATCAAACAAAGCATAGTCATGGCTTTTGTTAATTATTATTGAGAGAATATATGGGGAATGGACGAGGAAATGAAATAATTTTATTAATAATACTCACCATTTTCTCCCTAATAACCTTACTACTACCTCCTAACTTATCACTAACTGCAAAATAATAAGTAACTTAGCTTTTAATGGATATCTTAAAAAGTGAGTACAGAGAAAGAAATTAGATTCCATTTTTCCTTCAAGCCAGACTATTAGACTTTGACATAGGAAATCACTCAGTATAATGTCAAAGACTACAGCTCCATATTAACCATGATATGACATAGCTGAGTTCTTCAGGGTCACTGTGTGGGACAGATGTGGCCCAAGGTCAAATTGATAGATACATGTATAGAATGCATATGACCTTGGAAGCTGCAGTGTATCCTTGTGAGACAACAACTCCCTCCTCACTCCTTGCACATCCATATCCCTCTCAGTCTCTGCCTATTCTTGCTTTTGTACAGGGTAGTACCCTTTTCTTTTTTTACCCATCTGATGCTCTTCCCCACAAAATCATAGCTGCTATATTTCAAATGGTCACCTAACAGTTCAGACTCCAATTTTATGCTGGCAAGCATAATAATAGCTTTTAATAAATTATTGGGAGGAGGATATCATAATCCCTATTTCATATAATAATTAATGGAGGTGAATTAACTGGCCCAATGTCAAGTAGCTAGTGTTTGACAGAAAATATTTTTTACAACAGTTTAGTGCTTTTCTCCAAGGATAGTTCTGTTTTTTTAGTTTATAAACAATAGCAGATAAAAATGTTCAAATAAGGTAAGGCATTTGCATTTTATTTTATGTTGAGAAATTTTTATTCTTACATTTTATTCAACAAAACTCTCAAGGAGACGTTTAAAGAAGGAGATAAAAATTTAGTAATCAATTTGTCAACATAATCACTCAGGCAATATCTCCTATTATTCTAATAACTTGAAATGTTCAATATTTTTCTTTCTATACATTTTTAAGATTTATTTATTTGAAAGGCAGAGTTGCAGAAAGGCAGGGGCAGAGAGAGAGAGAGAGAGAGAGAGAGAGAGAGAGATCTTCCATCTGCTGGTTCACTCCCCAGACAGCTGCTGTGCTGATCTGAAGCAAGGAGCCAGGAGCTTCTTCCAGGTCTCTCCAAGGACTTGGGTCATCTTCTATTACTTTCCTAGGCCATAACAGAGAGCTAGATCAGAAGTTGAGTAGCTGGGCCTTGAACCGTTGCCCGTATGGGATGCTGACATTTCAGGCGGCAGATTTACCTGCTACAACACAGTGCTAGCCGCCTAGTTACATTGTTTTAAAGGTAGAGATACAAACAGAGAAAGTGACAGACAGAAATACAGAGAACTTCTATCCACTGGCTCATTCTCCAAATACCAGCAATGGCTAGGGCAAGGCCAGCTTAAGCTGGGGTCTGCAAAGCTGATTTGTATCTCCCAAGTGGATTAGAGGGACACAACTACTTGTCTACCTGCTACCTTAACAGGCACACGGGATAAACAGGGACAATAACACAGGCACTCCAGTATGGAATGTAGGCAAGTAAAACAGTGTCATAACCACTAGGCCAATCATAAATGCTATGAGCATTTATATACTAAATTAGGGGCATCTGAAGAATTAAAGACATCTCTCAGAAAACGCCTTTTTCAAAGGGGAGGGGCTGGTTTCTATAGGTAAGTATAGAATTTGTATTCATCCAGTTACACTCCCTACTCAGACAACCATAAAGCTAAGAGTTTATACTCTGGTTCTCAGATGTGCACACAACACTTGCATCCCATTGATTCTGCCTCCGCACCCTTCTTCCTCCATATCTAAACTTGCAAAGCCCATATTACTTTCCCTCCCCCTGCTAACACTTCAGCCATTTGACCTCATCCCTAGACAACACATCCTCCTTCACAAAATGCCTATGAGACCTGGACCTATGCCGTCCTTTCCATGTAGCTTGAATCAGGCTGCCAGGGAGCCCTCCATGAAGGATCATCTCCTGGGGAGAGACGTTAGGTACGGTAGGGAATCACTGATTGTCTCCTTCTTTATAAGAACAATTCAGAAGCTCTCAAGAACATTCTTCACATATATATGACCATGCAAGGGAGTTATTCTGTCTTGTAAAAATAACATGCACAAGCCCTCAGATCAACTGGAGGGCAGTGTGGGAGGCATAGCAGTCTCTGTGTGCTTAATAACCAAGCTCCCTTTGCCCACTACATGCCCTCTTTTCCTTTTCTCCAATGAGGACCTGGCATCCAAAGTGATGCAATTTACTCCTGGGACTCTGGCCATAAACCACCTCCTAAAAGGCAATTTTAGGAATAGAAATCTCTTTAGAAAAAAAGAAAAGGAAAAAAACCAGAAAGCATCATGTTCAACCATAACTCTTCCTGGAGAAGAAAGGGAAGTGATCTCAAAGTCACATTCTGGCTTGTCGTTGAGCTCACAGACTCATGGAAAGTCTCTCTAACCAGAGAGGCGGAGAGTTAAATTGACTTTTTCTCTGTTCTGCGGCTTAATGACCTTGAAAAGCAAGAAAACGTTCCTGGGAATTTGCATCTACAGAAAAAGATCAATGCTTTCCCTTTCTTTTTTTAAGGAGGGTTATTTCATCCATCTGCTCTTTGATTTCTGTCCTTCGATCTAGCTGTTACACCCACACCTTCAAAGGTCAGAGTTCGGCTGCATTCTATCTGCAGGAGGTGGGAAGCATCACTTTTAAAAGATACCATTTTCAGGACAATCACAAAACAATTCTAGAGAGGAAGATTACAAAGGCAGACCTCAGAGGTTTGATTTACTTGTGAAAAAACAGAGATAATAGTCCTGAAGCAGGAAAAAAACAGACATGCAGAGGAGAGTGGCATGATTTTTTAAGTGCCCAATCATTATCATATTTTTGAGGCTTAATAGAAATCAGCATGCAATCCTGGTGATTGATGTGGTTCCCTCCCACTGAGAAGCGCTTGGATTTCCACTGCTATGCCAGAGTTACTCTTCAATTGTCAAATTCCTTTTTGTTTTGTTTTGTTGTTTTTATTATTTCATCTTTTTCATGGAGAAAATCAAGAATGTGTTGACTTCAAGTTTAGTAAATAAATAAGACATAATTGATCTTTGCAGGAAAAAATCCTTGGTAAATCCTTTGAGAATGAGACTCTTGAATAGTCACTAACAACTGAATACCAGAGTCAGTATCTTTTCTTCTTAATTCTGAGCCACCTGCACTTATTCCCATCGAGTAAAGGTACACACAACACAACTGGTAGGGTGGTGGGGCACTGTGGCTTAGTGGGCTAAAGCCTCCACCTGTGGTGCCTGCATCCCATATGGGTTCCAGTTTAAATCCCCGCTGCTCATCTTCTGATCCAGCTCTCTGCTATGGCCTGGGAAAGCAGTAGAAGATGGCTTGGACTCCTGCATCCATGTGGGAGAAGCTCCTGGATCCTGGCTTCAAATCAGCTAAGCTCTAGCATTTGCAGCCATTTGGGGAATGAATCAGCAGATAGAAGACCTTTCTCTCTGTCTCTCCCTCTCTCTGTCTGTAGCTCTACCTCTCAAATGACAAAAATAAATAAGTAAAATTAGAAAAGACAATTAGGAAGAAGAAAAAAATAGCAAAACTTTTCTAGGATCTTGAAACAATACTAAAGTTAGGTATGCAGATACACTGAAAAAGACTTTATCATTATGTTTCCCAATTCTGAAGTCTATTATGCTTCCATTCATTTTTTGTTCATAATTTCAAACACCTATGTTATTCCCAAGCTGTGGCACTCACTGTTGTATCACAATTCCCTATTCTATCCAGGGTTATAGTATTACAGTGAAATCTATTCTTCTGATGTGTCAGACACTGTGCTGGGGTGAATCACATGCTAATCATCTTAGTAAGAATCTCATTATGTGAGTTTTTTCATTGTTTATTTATACTGGGTGCATATGAGAATCATGGAAGTTTAACACCTTGTTCAAGATCTCCTAGCTAATAGCAATTTCAGTAAAGTTGTGTAAGAATTGAAAAGTTAATTTCTCTGCTTCCAGATCTCAAATACAGCCTCACTACCACCTCGCCAATTACAAAATGAACCACAAACAAAGTACTTCCTTCAATGAATTCATAGTCTGTTCTAGTACAGTCTAGAGAAGATGATTTCTTAGGACAAAGTACTTATTCCTAAAGGGTGGAGTCCAGTTAGAAGTTTAATGGATGATTTACATTTGATTTGCATTACATAAAGGCCACTCTATAAAAGTGTAGAGAAGAAATTAGTGGGAAAAAGGCCACATGTAAGGAGGTCAGGCATTGGCATAATCAAAGAAGTGAGAGAAAAAGATGACAGCTTTTACCAGCTTTATGGTAGTCACATGAAACATAAAAAGACATTTAAATTTCTTTAGAGGCAAATTCTCAAGAAGAGTTGACTAAATAAGACTGACCCTGCAGAAAAGCCAAAATGAAGAGTGGGGTAATAAATTGGAATAAGGCATTTATTTAAACATCATTCCCCCCATACTGGTACTAGATTTTTGGTAATAAATTCATTAAAATTATAAAGTGAAATTAAAATATAGAAACACATTTATGTGAAATTGAATACTTATCATAAATTCTGAATGCTTCTAAGAAAAATGGTTTTCTATGCACCTCATGTGTTTGTTATAAAAGCTAGCTGATAAAATATTTGTTAAGAAGTCAGAAGAGAATTGTGAATTTGCTATTGAAGATTTTACTATTGGGGTTTGCTTAAAACTTCTTATACTTAAAACAGCTTCTATTCTAACAACTTAACTTCAATTGTATAAACACTATACATTCTTTTCTTAAGATTTAGTTATTTGAAGGAGATGTTGACACACAAAGAGAGATGACAGAGTGGGAGAGAGAGAGAGAGAGTGAGCGAGCAAGTGAGTGAGACAGAGAGAGAGACTCTTCCATTTGCTGGCTTATTCCCAAATGATTGCAACAGCTCCGTGTGGTCCAGACCAAAACCAGGAGCCCAGAACTCCATCCAGGTCTCCCACATGGGTGGCAAGGTCCAAGTATTTGGGACATCCTCCTCTGCTTTCTTAGGTGCATTGATAGGGAGACAGATGGGAAGCAGAACTGCTGGCACTCAAACAGGTGCTCCAGTATGGGAACACGTTACTTCAGGCAGCAGCTGAACTTACCGCCCCAGAGCTGCAGCCCCCCAACTCTACTTTCATTTCTCCTCCAGCATTCTATGTGATTAATTCACAGTTTACATCTTTTCTATATTGTGCAACCCTTACCAAAATACCTCAGAATATTTTAATTTTTTCTTAGACCTTCTATATCAAAATACAGATCTATGAATCACCATTACAGTACTGGGATTCTTTATTTGTCTACATATTAATGCTTAGCAGTGAGGTTTATACTTTCATATGATGCTGTATTGTTGTCTTTGTATTAGTGTCTTTTTATTTCAAATTAAAAACTCTTATTTCAAATTAAAAACTCTTATGGTAAAAACTCTTATGGTATCCAGTGTCATAGTGTCTGGGATCCAGTCCCATGGTTAATTTGCATTGTGTGGAGCAGCAGCTGATAGCTCAAGTACTTGGGTCCCTAGCACCCATACGGGAAACTTGGATTGAATTCCAGGCTCCTGGTTTTGGCCTGACCCAGCTGAGTTGTAGCCACCTGCAGAATAAACCAAGAAATAGCAGACCTCTTCCTCCCTCTCTCTCTCTTTTTCTCTCTCTCTCCACAACTCCCTCTTTCATTCTGCTTTTCAAATAAGTAAACAAACTTTAAAAATATAAATATAGGAGTCTTTGGTATTTCTTGCAAGACCAGGTGATGAACTCTCTGAACTTTTGTTTATTTGGAAAGCCCTTTATCTCCTTCATGTTTAAAGGACAGTTTTGCCCTGGGAATAGCATTCTTGGTTGATTGTTTGTATGATCTAGTCATCTTCTGGACTGAGAAATCCACTGATTGTCTTACAGACATTCTCTTGCATGTTATGATTCACTTTTCTCTTTTTGCTGTGAAAGCTCTTTGAGTTTAGACAATTGAATTATAATGTGTTTCAGAATGTATTTCATTAGAGTCACATTAGGTACACTAAGCTTTTTGTACCTGAAGGTCTATTTCCTTTCCCCAGTTGGGGTGGTTTCTGGGTGATTATTATTATTATTATTAATTTACCTTTTCACTTTTTCTTCCATTTCTGAGACTCTGATAATGCGTAATTATGCTCAGGTTTATAATGTCACTTGAGTTTTGTAGAGTTTCTTATTTTAATTCATTCTTTTTATTATAAAATTATTTTCAAATTCACTCTTTTTACTATAAAAAAAATTTATTTTTAAAAAGATTTATTTAATCAATTCCATTCTTTTATTAAATTCATTTAATTATTCATTTACTAAATGCTTTTCATTCATTCTTTTTATCATAAAATAATTTTCTTTTTTAAAGAGACTTGTTTATTTATTTGAAAGGTAGAGTTGAGAAAGAAGGAGAGAGAGAGAGATAATTTCCAGCTGTTGTCTCACTCTCCAAGTGGCTACAAGGGCTGGGCCAGGATCAGGCTCAAGCCAGGAATCATGAACTCCAACCTGGTCTCCCATATGAATTGCAGGGGCCCAAGTACTTGGGTAGTTTACTGATGCATTTCAGATGCATTAGTAAGGAGCTGTATTGGTAGCAGAGAACCAGGGACTTGAACCAGCGTTCTGATATGTAGTCAGGTGTTACAGGCAGTCTCTAACCTGGTGTACCACAATGCCTGCCCTAAGTGGATAATTTTAAATGAACTATTTCAAGTTCATTGATTCTTCCATCTATTTTATCAGCTTTGCTTTTGAACCCCTTTTGTGGATGTTCTTTCAGTTCAATTATTGAATTATTCAGCTACCAAATTTCTATGTGATTCTGCTTCATATTTTTTATACATTTGGTTCACACACTCTTTCCCGAGCTCAGTAAGCATTGTTACAATAGTTATTTGAGGTTTTGGGTTTTTTTTATTTTTAGATAATTTATATATATATTATATAAAATTTATTTGAGGTCATTTTGTAGAGATTTATTTTATTCATTTGATTGGACTACTCTTCCATTTCTTAATGTTCCTACTAACTTTGTGTTAGTATTCACACATTTGAAAAGAGAGTTTTCTCTACAATGTCTCCAAGTCTTTAAAGATGCACCTCATTGAGGGAAAGACCTCCACCAACTAACCTATCTGAGGATTCTGGGTTCCTGAAAATTCTTTCTGTGTCTCCCCCACATTTCTCTATGTCTATGACTTATGAGTCAGCAGCATACTTGCCAGGTTCTTATTTTGCTTTGTTTTGTTTCCCTTCAGGAGCTGCTGTTCCCTGGGTGTCTGCCTGTTACCTTGAAGTTCCTTGGCAGCAGCAGTGCACTACCCAAATCTTTCGTGTTCTCAGTGGTGCCCTTGCATTCAACACATAGGTCCCATCAGCCCTCCAAGTTACGATAAAAACAAACAAGTTTCTTGAATAGCTCTCGGAAGAGCCTGACTGTTGGATGCAGGCCCCACTCTCCTCTTTGCTACCTGAGACACGGGCTCCTGAATCATATTGGCCTCTGTCTGTCTTGCTATGTGCACCGTAGAGCAGCAACATGCTGCCCCAATATTTTTCTTCTTATGTTGCTGCAACAACAAATAATGCGGATTCTCACAGGAAGCACTGGTCTACGTGCTGTTGATTACACATCTCCAGGGGAGGAAAGAGAGAGTCTGATGTGTCTTAATCCACTGCTTGCTGATATTACTCATACTCCCCCATGGTTTTTTTTTTTTTTTTTTTTTTTCCTAAAGGAGAAAGCTCACACAGGAAGGTTAACCATGCAAACCATTCAGCAATGGTACTAGATTTCATGAACATTTTCTCTGATCCTGAAGACCTTGCTACTTCAATTACCTTATGTCACATGGGTTTGCAAAGGGTGGACAGCTGGATGATTTGTACTGAAAAAGACTGTCAAATTGTGGTTGTCTCCACTCTCTATATATTTTTTCTTTCTGTTCCCTTCCTTCCCTTTTCCTCCCTCCCTCCCTCCCTCCCTTCCTTCCTTCCTTCCTTCCTTCCTTTCTTCCTTCCTTCCTTCCTTCCTTTTTTCCTTGTAGATGTAACCGGCTACTCTACTTTAGTGAAAAGAATATACCTAACAGACCAGGCAGGCATCTCAGGAAAGAGCTGAAAGCCCAGAACACAACTTTCACTCAATTATATATATTTTCTTGACTGAATACCAGACACTCTTCTCAGGCATTTTAGGAACCAGAAAGTACTTCAGTAGAGGTGACTTTGTTTTCCACTCTTTCTCTGCAAAACAGTTCCTACTCTGTATGCTTTCTGCCCAGTGATAGTTCAACTCCAAAGCTCCTTATCAACAGGTGACATAAGTCACCACCTTTTCATGTGCTCTCCAATATACTTCTCCATCCCCTTGCATCGTCTCACAAGAGTGTCTGAGATCCTCATTTGAATCAGTTTCCTGAAGTCTTTACACTGTAGAAAATAAGCATGTTTTAATAATTTTCCTTTAATTTTTATGTTGTAACAAATAAATCTGGGAAAATATGATGAATTATCTGATACATAGGGAAGAAAGTAATCATTCGATAAACTGGTTAATACTCAGTTCCTTCAGATATAGGGTTAGTAATAGATATGATGGGTAGTTCCAAAGAACTATTCATATTTTGTTAACTCTAGAATTGTATTGCATGTTATTTTATCTTGCTCCTGCTTCCAGATGATGACTAAAACTTGCAACTCAGGATACATAACTGGTGTGGCCCACAAAACTGGTTATATAAGTCAGCTAAGATTTGAACCCAAGCATTATGCCCATGGTGCATTTTAAATAATAACATTCTGAAAACCCTTTGAGTGGTACCTGGCTAGCTAAAATATTGCAAGAGAGAATGACACACCCACGAGGAGTAGTGAAAGAAGAAGACAGGAAATTAAAATTATTCATCACCTCTTTATGAGTCAAGTGCTAGGCTAGGCACTTTTTAAAAATTAATGTAATCACTTGAAGCAAGAATTGCAGTGTTTTCATAGATGCAGAAACTGAAGTCTAAGATATAAACAACTTATTTAAAGCACCTTGTTTAAAGGTTGATGCATATCTGAGGGTCAGTGGAGTATGTAATGCCCCAAGAGCTGGGAAGGAATCCTGAGACTAAAGAATGAAGAAGGGAATTGCATTTATTTATCCAGGCAGCTTACATAGGAGAGTCTCAACCAGGACAGAAGGGAGATCTGCTAAGAAACTGGAGCAGGATACTTTCTACCTAGAGGAAGAAGGTGTAGAAAAGGTTTTACACAGTTGCAAATTCAACAAGGAGACACAGCAGTAGCGCCTGTCACATTTCTTTATGTCTAAGGACTCCAGCTGATCTTCCTCACATTATCAGGGAGACTTGTGATAGCACTTGATCTTTTATGACTGACAAGTGGAGTTGCTAGACTAGCAGGTATTCTGTATCATTTCAAAGTAGAGACAGTGGTCAAGAAGGAGGGTGTGACTCGAGATTGCATGAAGGTGAATAGCATCAATCCCTGACATACTGAGGTCCATATAATCTTATCTGCTATTCTTTCATGAAGGACTTAGTGCCATGTATTGGGAGGTAACTTGCATTCAAATCCTACAACACATAATAAAATAATGGAAAGAGTATGATACTCCTATTTCCTAGCAGACACTGAAACCAAGAGAGTCTGCAACAGAGAGATGATCTATATGGTTCACAGCTTGTTGCATATTGAATGACAGATCGGTTACATTGGCTTCATAATCAGATATTTGTACAGCATTCTTTGCCAGTTAGGGCACAGGTGCCACCCTTTCAGCAGCCAGATTATCTAATGTCATCTGGTTATGTAAGATGACACATTTGGGCAGTTTCTTGATTTGATAGAATATGCTTTGTTGTCACTCAAGAAGAGCCTTTGGGGTGAGTTTAATAGGGGCATTAATTACCTGCAGTGCATCACTTGGCCAAGCATAGGAGGGGAAAATAAAGATGAGTTATTCTGTACTACCTGGCTATCTCACACTTTTTAAAGAAAGCTTTTATTTAATGAATACAAGTCTCATATGTACAGCTTTAGGAATATAGCAGTTCTTCCCCCCATACCTTCCCTTCCTCCCCACTTCCCATACTACCTCCTACTCCCTTTCCCATCCGATTCTTCATTAAGATTCATTTTTTTATTAACTTTATGTACAGAAGACCACTCTCTACTAAGTAAAAATTTCAACAGTTTGCACCCCCCCACACACACAAAGTATAAAGTACTGGTTGAAAACAAGTTTTGCAGTTAATTCTCATAATGCAACTTATTAAGGATAGAGGTCTTACATGTGAAGCAAGTACACAGTGACTCCTGTTGTTGGTTTAACAACTGACACTCGTATTTATGATGTCAGTGATCACCCAAGGCTCTTGACACGAGCTGCCAAGGCTATAGAAGCCTTTTGAGTCCACAGACTCTGTCCGTATTTAGATGAGGCCATAATCAAAGAGGAAGTTCTCTCCTCCCTTCATAGAGAAGTACATACTTCTTTGATGACCACTTCTATCCACTGGGGTCTCACTCACAGAGATCCTTCATGTAGATCATTATTTTGCCACAGTGTCTTGGCTTTCCATGCCTGAAATGCTCTCTTGGGCTTTTCAGCCAGAAAATGAATCCCTTAAGGGTTGATTCTAAGGTCAGGGTGCTGTTTAGAGCATTTGTCATTCTATAGGTCTGCTGTGTGTCCTGCTGTCTATTGTTATTACCAGACATTTGGTCTTATTTCTGTGATTTCTTTGACACTTAATCCTATCTATATGATCAATTACACACTTAATATGATCACTTTAACATATAAGATGGCATTAGTACCACCCGGCTTAATGGAATTTGGAATTCCATGGCAAGTTTTTAGCTTTAGGGGTAAGTCTGTGGGAATGTGTGAAGAACTGTATAGCTCCTCCCTCTCTTATCCCCACTCTTACTTTTTGCTGGGTTCTATTTTCAATTGGATTTATACACCAATGAATAATTCTATGTTAAGCAAAGAGTTCAACCAATGGTATTAAGTAGAAAAAGAAAACACTAAATAAAAACGTAGTAAATTGTTCCTTAACAGTCAAAACAAGGGCTGTTCAAATGCTATTTCACCTTTAACAAGGGTAGGTCATAGGGGCTTTAAGCAAAGTAACATGTATCCACTCAGGAAGGGATGAATATCCCCTGGGCCAGGGCCTGCCCTTCCATATGCAAGCTAGAGCCAAAAATTGCTGCTATAACCACATGTCCCTGCTTTGTGGAGAGAGTATGCCTCATGTTTTAGAAACCAATCCCCCTTTCCTGCCCATTCCCTGGATATCATGAGCAGCAACCTTCCCACATGCACATGGGTTACAGGGGTATGCTTAATTCTTTAGATACAGAGTGGGCTAGACATGGGGGAGTACCATGTTCAGCCAGTAGCCATCTCTGTTAATCCCCTATCTTGGATTGCCCCAATATAGAAGAAAATATATACCTCATATGTGCTAGAGTGAAGAGGTATTCTATAATGGCAGTATAGTTAAAGTGAGAAGTGCAGAGACTAGGGTTTAAGATGCAGAGAGGATTTTTAGAGGGGTTATATCTTTCCACCACAGTCCCCATTCTGCAATCGTGAATGAAGTTACCACCCATAGTGTCCTCTCTGAACTCGACCGTGGCAGAAGTCCACAGGAACAGCAGTGCAAGCAATTATGTACCTCTGTGTAGGTCCTGGTCCACATCAGACCTGCATTTCTCCGTGTCTCTCTCACGGTGAGTGGGGACTATAAGATAGATGCTTTAAAGGGATTAGCAATGGGTGAATCTTCATTATGTAATAATATCATAGCAGCTTAAGCTCCTCCTTTCAATACCACCCCTGGTTTTGATGTAGGCAGGGAGCTGCTGAGAGCAAGAGGAACTGATATTTCACAGCACCACCCTGCTCAGATTGCTGCTGCCCTGCAGCGCTCATGGCACAGCAACATGGCCTACAGCTTGACAGCTATAGTCAGTCTGTGGCCCATCAGCTCAGGCAGGTGAGTATGGAAGCCCCAGCTTACATGACAGCCCCGTCTGCATCACCCAAACCTCTTTTTCTGTGCACCACCAAACCATCCTCCATCCTTGTAGTGGAAGCTGCATGTTCAACTATGTGTCAGAATCAGAGTCATCGTCAGCTAGTATGGCTGCAAGCTACATCCTTGTCATTATAATAAAATTAATATGGCAGGCACTCTAACTCCCATCATGTACATGATGCCAGGACTCTTCTGAGATTTCCAAAATGGGACACAAGTATTGCTGACACTCAAACACAGCCCCTAAACTCTCCCTCTTTGAATATTCAATCAACCCCGCCCAGACACTATCCTCTGTGCCTCTGGATAGGACAATTCTGAACCAAGCTGATTGCAGCTCATTGTCTCTCGATATTGGGAGCATCAGTTCCTCGGGCGTGTGGTTTTCCTTTGCTTTAAATAAAGCTTGCAGTCCTGCTCACATTTACCTACACTCATTCCTTGAATTCTCTCTTGCAGTGCAGTAAGGGACCTGGACCAAGCCCTGCGAGGGGTGAATTCTGCAGTATTTTCTAGGAATAGCAGTTTTGTCTGGTGACAGGAACTGAGTTGGGGCTAGCAAAACACATAGGAATCTGCATACTTACCCAGAGCAAACAGCACATTTCCAGCCCTTTCCTTAGGGTTTGAGTACTGTTGATTGCCAAATAAGCAGGTCTTTGTCCTAGAAGGTGGAGGTCACTATAATGCTGGCTTTTAGGCCATCCCCCAGGGGATAAGGGTTCCAATCTGCCAGGAAGGGTGAAATCTGCTTATTTTCCTCTTTACGGAAGTAGATTTGTGGAAAACCTAGTATGAGACTTTCATCCATCTGGATTGGGTTCAGCCATCCATTTAACCTGTGGATTTTTTTCTGCTTTTGCTTATGTTTGAATATTGCTTTAGTCAGTCTGGGATACTACAATTCCCATCAGGAATTGGAGTCAGGGTGCCTGAGTTTGATTCCCGGAAACATTTTCTGACTATAGCTTCCTGCTAGTTGAGACCCTGAGAAATGCTGGTGGGTTCCTGTTGCCAACATGAGAGACATGCATTGAGTTTCCTGTTCCCAGTATCAGTTTGGCTCTGTCTTCACATCTGAGGAATGAACCAGCAGATAGGAGCTCTATTTTTCTTCTTCTCTCAATATTAAACAAATAAATAGCTTTTTTTCAACATTTTATTTCAGAATGGATTTAAATCTATAAATCAAAAACTGTGGAGTTGTGCAGAGTTCGTACATACCCCAGACCCAGCTTCCTCTATTATTAACACCTTATATTACTAAATTGTGACATTTCATAAACTATGTGGAACTACCTCTATTTTTAATTCAGTTTTCCTCTGTCCCTATTATTTCTGTTAGCTTTTAGAACATTTTGTGTTCAGGTTGTCAAATTCAGGGTTATTTTTGTTTGTTTCTTTCAGCTCCCACATATGAGACAGAACTTGCTCTATTTTTTTCTCTGTCTTTTGGATAATAGCCACTCTTACAAGGGTGAAGAAATATCAGTTGTTTTCAGTAATAATAATTCAGTAATATCATTCTTACAAGGGTGAAGTAATATCAATTGTTTTCAGTAATATCAATTATAGTTTCAGCTTGCGTTTCGCTGATGACTAGTGATATCGATTTTGTCTTCATTTACCTGTTGATCATTTGTATTTCTTCTTTGAGAACTGTGTATTCAGATACTTTGCTCATTTCTTAACAAGGTTGGTTCGTTTCTTTTGTTGTCTTGCTTTATTTTGGTTTCGGTGTTTGCATTTTTGCATTCCTAATTATACCGATATTAATTCTTTGTCAGACAAATAGCCTGTAAACACTCATTTGAACCATTCTCAGTGACTCACAGGATCTGCACTAGCAGGAATCTGGAATCAGGAAATGGAGCTGGGAATCTAAACCAGGCACCTTGATATGGGGTGAGATATTCCAAATGGCATCTCCACAGCTGCCATAATTTTTATCTTTTTTTATGTTTTACTATTAGTACTATGTCTATGGAATTATAAGACAAATGGAATGTGTACTTTACGTGTCTTACCTTTACTCAAACATGCCATGTGAACGTCATTTTCTGAGAAGGAATACTATATGGGAATATATATATACACACATATATTCATATATATAGGGGATATAATAATATCATGTATAATATTATATACACTTTTGGCAAGGTCTTGGATGGTGGCAACTTGGTTTGCTCTTTTCCAAACAAATGCTTGCATGAGAGTTGTTGCTTCCTCCACAAAGGATAAAGTGCCTTGGTGTCCCTCTTTTGTGGCAAAAGGCCAAGATAGTCTATTTGCCACTACCGGAAGTATTTGGCCCAGTCATTCTTTTGATGGTGTTCAGCAAAAATGGCAATGTGGGCAGTTTGGTCAGTGACTTGCAAGTCTCAGGAACTGACCGGTAAATGCTGTGTCTGCCGAGACTGTCAGTGCAGCAATTATGCTCCATCTGTTCATCCACAGTCAACCAATCTCTGACAAAGCTGCTATGAACACACATGAGAAGAAGAAAAATATATCTATAAATAGTCTGGGAAAGCTGGATATGAAGAATAATTAAACTGGACCACTCTGTCTCATCAGGTGAAAAATAAACCCCAGCTGGTGTAAAGATATAAATGTAAGACCAAAATCTTTGAAATTACTAGAGAAAAAGAGAGGAAATTCTACAGAACATTGAAGTAGGCAGGATTTTGTTATTCAAATCCCAAAAGCACAGAAGGAAACAGAAAGCAAAAATAGGTAGATTTTTTATCAAACTGAAGAGTTTCTGTACAGCAAAGGAAATAATTAACAATGAAGAGACAATGTATTGGATGGGAAAAAGATGTCTATAGATTATACATTTGCCAAGGACTTAAGAACCTTAATGCATAAAGAACTCAAATAACTCTGTAGGAAAAAAAGCAACCAAAAAATTAAAAACACCCAAAAATCATCCAATTTGAAAACAAGCAGTAGATCTAAAGAGACACTTCTCAAATGAATACCTACTAATGATCAACAGGTACATGAAAAATGCATAAGATCATTAACCCTTAGAGGAAGACAATCAAAACCATATTGAAATATCACTATAGTAGGATTGGTTATTATCATAAAACCAAAAGCTAACCATTTCTGGCCAAGATGTGGAGAATAGGGAATGCTTGTACACTGTTGGTACAGATGTAAATGAGTATACCACTGTGGACAACAATATAGACATTTCTCACAGTACTGAAAATAGAATTAATATATGATCCAACAATCCTACTACTTGGTGGATATTCAAGGGGAATAAAATCCATCTCTCAAGAGACATCTGAACTCCCATATTTAATGCAACACTATTCACAATTACTGGGAAGTGGAGACAGTCTAAATGTCTATCAAGGGATTTGTGGATAAGAAATTGTTGTACATATATACAGTGGAATATTATTCACCCATAAGAAAGGATGAACTCTTCTCATTTGCAACTACATGAACAGAAGGGTATAATGGTAACCACATGCTGGGGAGAGTAGGGGAGGGAGAGGAGGTGAAACTTTGATATAATGCTACTATGTGGCAGTAAGATAGGAATAAGAATTCTAGTTTTCTATTGAAAAATTGAATGAATTTATAATTTATTATATGTAGTTTTTTCAAGAAAAAATACAAGAAAGATTTTGAATGTTTCAAAATAAAGATAAAGAAATGTTAACTATTTTGAGAAACAGATATATTTAGCCTGATGGGATATTTGTGTGTGTGTGTGTGTTCAAGTTTATTATTTTTTTAAACTTTTATTTAATGAATATAAATTTCCAAAGTACAGCTGTATACATGTATCAAAACACCACATAATACCCCATCAATATGTACAACTTTTTATGTGTAAGCTGAAATAAAGTTACTTTCTAAAAAATTTGGGTAGTATAATTTCAAAGCTCATGAAAACATTTGCATACTTCTTCAACCAAATATATTGATAACATTGCTCTTGTTAATGATAAACATTACTTTTAGATTTTTACTTTGCTCATTCAAAAGGACTAAAAATGTCATGCAATGTATGGAAAGGTCAAAAGCTCATAGCAAATAATACCTGCATACCCCTCATTGGATGACTTACCCTGCTTCTCCCAGTAGAGCCTGTGATAAACTCATATGAGTTGGTTGGACTCCTTTTCCTTGGCGTGCTCAGGTACTGACTGACCTACCTGGCTCAAGCTAATTCCTTGGAGTTTTGCAAAGGTTTGAAATCCCCCATATTTCTTCTGTATTCTACAGCTTGAGGACTCACATTGCTTGAAACACAAATCCATGCTGTTCATTGCTCCAGTTCATACTTTGCAGAAATTAAGAAAATACAATATTAACACAAATCCCCCTTTGTTGAAATTTTCCCTTTAAGAAAATTAGCTTATTTTCTCTATTAATAAGAATCAGTAATATTCTGTTCAGTCAATAAACAATTTGCATTGCTAACAACTTGGTTCTAATCAATCACTAAAATGTGCTCCCAATACCTAGAAATTTTAGTGAATTTTCCAGTTAACATCTGAAAACCAGTTAACATTTATTATGTCAATCTTTATTTTCAATGTTTTTTAACAGAGTTGATCAGGTTTTAGTCTTAGAAAGAGAAAGCCTGAAAAAGCGCTGAGGGACATAGAAATGCATAAACACTTAACAGAAAGCATGTGTTTGAACACAGAATATCTGACACTGGGGTGGAAGAGGGATTTTAAGCTGTCTTCTTTATATGAATGTATACACAGAGCCTTTCTCTCATTCTTTTTCAACCATGGGAGATTTTACCCAACAAGCTAATCCTGCATGTGAGGTTTGAGGTAGATGTGTGGTTTGCTGGATAAAATATGATTTATATCCCAAAATGACCCCATTATGTCATTGGAGATGAAAGTGTTAGGTAGGAAGTCAGATATGAGCTTATGTGTGTGTGACAAAGGCCTAAAGAGAAGACATCTATGTCCAGCATATGCGTCTCAAAGTCATCCTGATAACATTTCAGGGGCAGCCCAGTGTTCGCATCCTGCCCTGCCCCCTCCTACCTGATAACCTGCCAGGTGGGGGTCCCCGCCCCTTCTGCCTGATAACCTTCCAGGTGCAGTCCAGTATCTGCACTTCAAATGCCCTCCCTGCCATTCCTCTAATTGGGGGGGGGGGGTGGCGGGGCACCAGCCAGACTTCCCCTTGTCTGATTACTTCAGGGAGAAACTCAGATAGGAGTTTTTCTATTTACATCCATAAAGTCTTTTGTTTCAGGAGGAGATGTGTGAAGACAAAGACCTACCACCTTAAAAGCCCCCGGCCTCAACCGGACTGCACGCTCAGCCCTCTGCCTCTCTGCTGAGCCACCTGCCTGGCCTGGTCAGGTGTATTCTCCACTCAACCATGTAACCTCGCTCTTCCCCCAGTCCGAGTGACTGGGCACTCTATCTCAGGTTCTGTCTGGAGAGGTGCCCATCCATTCTTATGGATGTCCTTGCCATAATAATCCTTGCTATTTTACTTTCCACTAATCTCTGTCTCACTCCTGAATTCTTTCTTGCGTGAAGACAAGAACCCTGCCATTTGCTGGTAACAAAAGTACAGAAAATATCTTCTACAAAACACTGCTGGAATAGAATTAAATCCTTTCCTTTGATGTAGATGAGCTATTTTAGGATTTAAGTTCTATATCAACTATTGTCTATTGTCTAAATAAGAAACAAGTTGGTAGGAATGGATAGCTTTCAAAACCAGTTCATTTAACCTTCCAAATATTTAACATTGTTTCACAATATTGTTTATCATTTATTTCAAAATACCTACACAAAATTGAAACATTATTTAATAAATCCACTTACATGCAATATGTGAATGCATATCCCTGTCATTCAATGACTCAAAGTATATATTGTTATGTCATTCAGTTTGAATGGTAAAATGATGTCTGTTTTATTTGGTGAAAAAAAATCAAAGCATTGAAATTAAACAAGCTGCCCTGATTTTTCTGACTTCAAAACTATATTATTTTCAGTTGGCTACTATGCCACCAGAAATTTCATATTTGTGGAAACAAGAAAATACATTTTTCATACAGTTTTTTTTCTACAAGTGGCTTGGCAACACTCACAGTTGATTAGTTACTATTGAACGTTGGCAGATATATGATAATAATATATAGCCTCAAAACTTCATATTGCTAGTATCCACCCAAGTGATACCAGCTTAGGTTGAGGTACCCAAATCTAAATTTTAATAATCTCTCTCTCCAGGTTACACTGGTGAGGAGGTCTCAAAACACTTTACAACCATATTTCAATGGGAATAACCTTGAGCACATTAGCAATGTTGTTGATCACTTTTACTGAATTTTCTTAAGATCCTTACATATTTCCTTTCTCTGCATTGCCAATTCTACTTCCAAAAATATTTATTAATGATATCCCTTCTGTCTGAAAATATCCGTATCCCTTTCATTTGTGTGCTGTTCTTATACTTTTAGCTCTATTCCCTTCTTAAAGATGTCTTTGCCTCCTGAACCAGACTACATGTCTCTTTCTCTTACAACAATAGCATGCATTGTTTACTTACATATTTTTCTATTTTAAAACAGGTACAGTCATACTTTGAATTATTTATTCCTTTCTATTAAAAAAAATTCTTTTAGAGAGGCAGAATGACACACACACACACACACACACACATACACACACACAGAAATCCACCTGCATGTTCATTCCCCTAAAAGGTCAAAACAGCCCAAGATGGGCCAGGCAAATGCCAGGAGCTCAGAACTCCTGTTCCCTGATGAGTAATGGGAACACAAACACTTGGCTCTTCTTCCCCTGATTTCCATGGCATATTATTGAGCTGGATCAAAAGTGGAGCATGCAGGACTAAAAACACTGGCCCTCTAACACAGAATGCCGGTGTTGCAGGTGGTAGCTTAACCTGCTGTGCCAGAATGCCAGCTCCATTAATTATTTAGTGTGTATATATTTGCATCTGTATGTGTGTGTGTGTTT
This sequence comes from Oryctolagus cuniculus, assembly GCF_964237555.1. Lineage (NCBI taxonomy): Eukaryota > Metazoa > Chordata > Mammalia > Lagomorpha > Leporidae > Oryctolagus > Oryctolagus cuniculus. The sequence continues at coordinate 124,470,134 of NC_091434.1, forward strand.
GTGTGAAGCAAGTCTGCTTTGAAAGGTATCAGCATTTGGCTCCTCACCACAAGACTCACCCAGAACTTGAGCATATTGAGAGAATACAGACTATGGCATTATTGTTCAAAGAATAACTTTTGTATAAACTGGGAAAGAAAACCCTGTGGCTCTCTTTAAAGTGATGCTTGCTTTACTGTGGTGGGCTAGAATCAAACCTTCAATACTCCCAAGGGATATCTGCAGGTCAAGATTTCAATGTATAATGGAAATTATAACAATTCCTTAAAGAAAACATGGGCCTATATCTTGTGAACTTGACTTAAGCAATTTTTTTAGCTATGACACCAAACAAAAGATAAGACAGATAAATTGTGAATCATCAAAATTAAACTATCTTGGGATTCAAAGTATATCATTAAACAACTAAAAGACAAAAACATAAAATGAGAAAAATATTATCATCTATCTGTTCAAGGATTATTTCTAGAATATGTAAAGTAGTTTTACAAATTGATAATACAAAAACAAATTCAAATATTAAAATAACCAAACATCTGAATAGACATTTCTCCAAAGAAGAAGTATAAATGGCAATAGACACATGGAATGACACTCAACATCATATCCATCAGGGATGTGCAAATCAATACTACAAGTGGAGAGGCTGGTGTTGTGCAAGCCACCATTGCAATGTTGGCATCCCATATCAGAGTGCTAGTTTGAGTCCCAGCTGCTTCTTTTTGAATCCAATTTTCTACTAATGCACCTGGGAAACCATTGGAAGGCCCAAGAACTTGGGCCCCTGCTACTCGTGGGGGAGACCCAGATGGAGTTCCTGGTTACTGGCTTCAGTTTGGCCCAATCCTTGCCATTGTGGCCATTTGTGAAGCCTACAAATATATCAAAGATCTCTCATTCCCTCTCTGTTTCTGCCTCTCTCTGTGATATTTTTTCTTTCAAATGAATGAATGAATAAATAAAAAATCTATTTGATACCCCTTTATACTCACTCCTATGGCTACAGTAGAAAACTCAGAAAATAAGTATTGGCAAAGATGTGGAAAAAATTCAGCACCCACACACATTGTTGATGGGAAAAAGTGTTCCACATAGTCACCACTTGTGTTAGCGATTCCACTCTAAGGTATAAAGGAGCCTCAGGAGGCTCATAGAATATTCACAGTATCTTTTGATTCAATTCTCCATAATTTTTTGGAAGTTCCTGCATTTGTGCCCTAAAGAATTGAAAACATATTACTACACAATATGTAAGCTATTATTCATATTTGCATTATTCATAAGAGCTAAAAAGTAGGATGAACCTGCCGGCGCCGCGGCTCACTAGGCTAATCCTCCGCCTAGCGGCGCCAGCACACCGGGTTCTAGTCCCGGTCGGGGCGCCGGATTCTGTCCCGGTTGCCCCTCTTCCAGGCCAGCCCTCTGCTGTGGCCCGGGAGTGCAGTGGAGGATGGCCCAGGTGCTTGGGCCCTGCACCCCATGGGAGACCAGGAAAAGCACCTGGCTCCTGGCTCCTGCCATCGGATCGGTGCGGTGCGCCGGCCGCAGCGCGCCGGCCGCGGCGGCCATTGGAGGGTGAACCAACGGCAAAGGAAGACCTTTCTCTCTGTCTCTCTCTCTCACTGTCCACTCTGCCTGTCAAAAAAAAAAAAAAAAAAAAGTAGGATGAACCCAAATTGTATCATCTGATTAATTAAAAATAAAATATAGCAAAAGAATACCCATGATATGGGAAAATATTTGGCAATGAAAAGGAACAGAATGTTGATATCCAATGTAATGTGGATGAGCCTGAACACACCATACTGAGTGAAAGAAATGTGCCACAAATTGTGTGATTCAATTTTAATGAAATATTCCAAACAGACTCATGCATGAAGATTGGAAGCTTGTGAGTGACTGCTTAGGGGCAAACCCAGTGTGCACTGGGAGGGAGGGGGAAATTCAGTGATAACAGCCAAAAACTTTAAATATTATACAAGTTTCCTATTTTTTAGGTGAGAGAGTGAATTGTTCAGATAATTTGTTGGAACTAGAAGTTTAAGTTCTTATC